>NC_053429.1:36115182-36415182 GCF_007990345.1 Gossypium hirsutum | reverse complement strand
TTTTATTTCCATAATATTGGAAATAATGCCATAGGATATGCTGGCAGAAAAGTCTAAACTAATCTAGGTTAATTTACATAAATAATATAAAAAAATTAATTTCTAAAATGGGTTGCCAATGGGATTAATTACGAAATTAGTATTTTTTTGGAGGAGCCTTTCTCATAGGCGTCACCACCTTTTTTATAATAATTTTTTTATTTTTATAAAAAATAATTTTTTAAAATATATATATTTATATGGGTCAAAATATGGTCAACGGGTCAAAATACGTGTAACACCCTTCGCTCGTATCCCTCGCCGGAACAGGGTTCGAGGTGCTACCAGATTTAAACTCATCCATTTATATAAAACCAGACCGTAAAAATTTTTGATCAATTTTAAACTTTTCATACACACGTATATTATCCTTTAATCGGGCTTACAAGGCCCAAAATATTCATGAGGCATTATTAAATATTTACCAATATCTTAGTCTTGTATCATTTACTTACTCAACTTTACAACCCTATACATGCGATAGACTCGAAACACTAAGATTTACTTACGCCGATAGCGTAAACTTGACAATGTGATAAAATCTCTGACAGCCTCCAACCCGATCTAACCTGGCAACCCTAGGGAATATGGGAAAGAAAAGTGGAGTAAGCTTTACGCTTAGTAAGTTCATAAGAAAACAATAAGCAACTCATTAACAAGTTTTATCAATGTTTACAACATAATCACAAATTCACTACAAGTTGTCTTCCTGAGCAATAGTCACTAAATTATTTATAACTGGAGCTACAAAATTCCAAATCAATTGCCGTTAATTTTCCCAGAAAATAGACTCATATATCTTCCATCCATAAAATTTCAGAATTTTAGGTTTGGCCAATCAATACCAGATTTTTCTTAAAGTTTCCCCTGTTTCACTGTTTAACAAATCTGCCCACTCTTCACTACGAATCAAATTTCTCATTGTACAGAATTCAAAATATGTTCTATTTGATTTCATTTGAAACTAGACTCATTAAGGAGTCTAAGCATATAAATTTTATCTTATAACCATTTTTGTACAAATTATAATGATTTTCTAAATACAGAACAGGGGACCCCGAAGTCATTTGACTCTATCCCACACCACTTCAAATATCTCATTATCAGCAATTCTTTTGCATACACGGTTTCTTTTATAAGAAACTAGACTCATTAAGCTTTAATTACATAATTTATTCAGCTTCTAACTCAACTCCGACAATTTATGGTGATTTTCCAAAATCACGTTACTGCTGCTGTCCCAAGCAGATTTATTACAAATTTACTCTTTCACACATTCTTTGCATTCACATTATTTAAACATGTATATCACCAATCAATTTCATCACATATCTATAATTGCACTCAAGTATAATCTCAATACAATACATCATGCTCAATGATTCGCACACAACCGTTCAAATTAGCAATTATAAGATGATTCCGCACATAGTCCACCCTTATCGATAATTTACGATGGTTTTGCCCTTACTCACATATATGACATAGGCATTTTCACCTATGGTTCTCATTTCACACTCATGATTCAATTCCAATCGATCTAACATGCATAAGAATATATCACATACCTGGCCAACTTAATGCATTGAACAAATTCAATTGCCGATTTAACACAAGGTCTCATAGTCTTAGACTTTTATCAAATCACCGGCATTTAGCCTGCTAGGTTTTAAACCCGATGATATTATTCACCAGCTTAAAGCTTGCTAGACTCAAAGCCCAAATATCACCATTATAAAGTCGTCTCATAAACAATTCATATAATATAGTATGTATACCTGTTCACTTTGCTCTATTTAATCATTTAATCACAATTTATAATTTCCCTTTGAATCATTCGATATTTTGCACACTAAGTGTCATTCTCAATATCTCGCACACTAAGTGCCTTTCTCAATATTTCGTACACTGAGTACCATATTTGATTGCCCCGTACACTAAGTGCCACATTTTGTCGATATGTCGTCAGACATTAAAATATTCACGTATATACAATTTATACAATATTAAAGCATTAGAAACATCAATTTAACAATGCTTATTGCATACAAACTTACCTGGCTAAATTGTAGAGATACCAAAGTTCAGGGGCATTTTGGCAATTTTCTCATTTTTCTCGATTTTCCACCCGATCTTGATCATGCATTAGCTGAAAGTTGGAAGCTTCTTCCATGGCTTCTCAAGCCTTCATATTCGGCTGGTAAAAAGAGAATGAAAAAGATGACACCTTGATTCTTTTATTATATTCATTTTATTATTATTTTTAACCAATTTACAATATTAACCTTTATACACTTTATTTATTACACCAAATGCCAAGCCATCATATCCCACTATCTCTTTAATGGGCTAATTATCAAATAAGGACTTCTACTTTTAAGTTCTATATCTATTTAATACCTTTAGGTTATAGAACACAACGTAATACCTTTAGGTTATAGAACACAACTTTTGCACTTTACACAATTTAGTCCTTTTTGTTTAATTAACTATCGAAGCGATAAAATTTTTCAACGAAACTTTAATACCATCTTATTGCCACTACGTAAATATTTATAAAATATTTACGACTCGGTTTATAGAAACAAGGTCCCGATACCTCATTTTCTAAACCCACTTGACCTTAGGGTCATACCACTTGAACTTAATAAATCGCTTATAAAACAAAAATCACAATATCAAAAACATTTTTAAAATCACAATTAACTCGTAAATATTAAATATAATATTTACCAACCTACTCGTTCGGATTTGGTGGCCCCGAAATCACTGTTCCGATCAACCCTAAAAAAAGGGGCTGTTACAACTCTCCCCCTTAGGGATTTTCGTCCCCGAAAATCTTGCCAGAGAATAAATTAGTGATTTTCTTTCACCAACCTCAACAATTTCTCACCTAGCCTCAGATTTCTCAACTTTTCAATCTCATGAGCTAAGATTATGATCTGCTCTTTGCTATACATCATAACAAGCTGAGTTTCTACTTCTGTAAAAGATACTATAGATAAAGGATCTTATTTGTATCATCACATCATATATATAAAAAACACATTACGGGTCTTCTCAAGTTTTGATAATAATCTCATTCAATCCGATGAACTGCGAACTCAACTTCTCTTTATAGCTAAATCTAGAAATTTTATTCCCACTATAATATCTTTACAAATACTCAATTTTCTAATTGAAAATTCAATACTTTTACACATCAAGCCCACATATATTTTCTGCAAATCTGAAACTGTTTTTAGACGGTCATGAATTACTTTCATTTCCCTTCAGTCTTTCCAATCACATCGACCCCAAAATTCTTTTTATGAAAATTCAATTCAATACAACGAAGTTCTGTAATTGCAACCATACCACACTCATACAATGCTATCTTAACATTCATCTCATAACTATTATTATTATATGCAAACTTAACCAATAATAAATGTCTTTCTCGGTTGCTTTCAAGTTCTAGAACACAGTGTTACAAAGTAATTCCATACCCAATGCTCATAGTAGTTTATTTTAGTAACACGATATAATCCTCGTGTCTCCATTTGAACAATGAAAACTAGCACTCTTTTAGTACTCCCCGTACGGACAGATAATTACCACTGTGCTAGATGTCACAATTGTTGTAAAATCTCTGGATTTCTCAATACATGAACTATATCTCGACATAACGAACAATTGTAGGTTCCAATCTGAAATTCTAAATCAGAAATCAATTTACGTTGTACCCTTTTTAACTTGTAATTCACTGACACACCTCTTAACCTCACAAATTTGCTAATTAAACATCAATTTAGTTTCTAGCTCAGCCAATAACTACTCATCATTTGATAAGATTAATCACATGATTATCGACCATAAAACACATAAAGATTCTCGCTCAGAACCCCAAAGACTATAATCATTTGTCCAGATTGATAATCAATCGCTGACTTATAATCTTTCAACAGTTTAAACCATCTTTAATTCTTGTGTCGAATAACTCTTCACCTAAGAACTGACGCTTCAATTAACAATTTCTTCAACTGTTTATCACTTTATTGATAATTATCACATCATTCAGACTTCCCAATCACGATCTATAAGAACATTTCTCAATAAAATCGTTCTGATGGATATAATTCTGTATCATATCTTCTAGAATATGAATCATGCATTCAGAATATTCATCTATTTATCCGTGAACATTCAAACTTTATTTCCACCCTATAGATAGACTCAGATACAAGTAACTCGATTAATCCTTCAAGCAATTAATCTAATCAAACTAGACAACTGAATCGATCTCGACTGTCAAGTAATAACTTTTCAATTATTAATCAACGAAGCTTTGAACCATACTGAAGCCACAACCATCAGATAATTTAAAATCATAGTGCCATAATAACGCTGACATCTCAACCGTATAGATATATAATGTCCCAATTATCAATAATACATTTTGAACATAAGAGAAATTGAAATATAGTTACAGTCATTCAATAGATATTTTTCACAGATAACCATATAGAATCATAAGAAAGCAGAGATACTGTAATTCTCGAATATATCACTATACTAATCTTTTTTAAGAAAGCACCCATATCAGATGACAGATATCTCAATGATGTTTCAGAGGAAATCCAGAAGTAAAGCATCACTCATATGCACCGGAATCAACAGTAACAGAAACAATATAATCTTCATGTATACTAAGCAGATCAACAACCAGTAGGAGCAGAATACCAACATCACACAGATTTAATCGTCGATCTTTTCTTTCAATAAAATGAAATAAAATACCAGAGAAAGATATAATAATGCTGATTGTAACCCGAACAGCCCAACAATGCTTTCATAGATCAATATATATAGATAACGTTCTCATATGATAAGAATTTCATCTGAAAATATATAGCTTCACATACCTCTGAGGATAATTAAACACATAGAATACCCAGAAGAGTTCTCGTAAACCATTCGACTATAATTTTTGTGCTCAAATATCTTTATAATTCAAATATGATTCTACTGTCTATCTCTGACATCACTAATTTCTCATTATCCCAACACTAACGAAGGCTAATTCGGAAGAACTTCCAGTTAATATATTCTTTAGATATCATACCTGAATATTTGGTTTCATCTGATTCAAATTTTCTTTTAACAATGACTTTGCATATTACAAATGGCCTTCAACACGATCCAATATCTTTTCTGTTACTGTCTTCACTTGCGAACTCATTCTCTTATCTGATCACAATACTAATCCTTCAATCACGAGACTCTGTCATTCCGCACTTGTAAGCTTATTTAAGCCATATAGTATGGATCTCATTATAATGCTTTACCAATGAAGGGGTGAGGGTTGTAAAGCCAACAATTTTAACTCTTACGTAAGCATGCACATCACACATACTATTATGAACGAACAGTTCATTACTAATTTCGCATTCTCAAACATCTAGCAATCATTTACTTATGATCACTTGGTACTTAACACATAGCTCATACGCTAAATCAAATCATAAATTCCAAATCAAAATATTCACACAACAATCATATACCCAACATCACAACTCATATACTCATATAATTATAACATTTATCAATAGCAGAATATCATGCATTCTGATTCATACCTTTTTATGAGTTTCAACTCATCACCAACACATTTTCACTCAAACGTTTGAGTATAACATTCTGTACTATCAGAATTAGCTCGGTTAGAAAGCATAATTGTCTTATGAAAAACACACAGAATAAGCTTTGAAAGCTTAGTAAGCCTTAAGCAAATAAATCATTTCAATGATTATGAAAATTCCATATCACTAATCCGAATTGAAAAATAATCTCAATTGCATATACATTCATAGTACTCTTAAGTTCATATAACATTATTAAATAGCTTCACTTATTTATATTTACTAATAACTTATGATTATGATTTTAATTTCGTGTGATAACTGTCAATTCATTCGTATGAACAAAACTTGCACATATCCAATACATACCAACCAAAACATGTCATATTTTTCCCTGTTTGATTCATGGAACCACAAGGTCACATGTCAAGCACATATAGCATATATTTATCTGTTATTTATCACGTCTCATTTTCACATGGACTACATACATCTGACCAAGTTTATTCAATATCGATGCCATTGTCCCGAACAGGGTCTTACACGAATCATAAGTGATGCCAGTGTCCCAGACACGTTCTTATACACTACTTCAAATCAATGCCTTCATCTTGGACGAGGTCTTACATGATCTCATTTCACACACTTAGTGCCCCAACAACCGATCTTGTACACACAGTGCTTGGTTACGGAACTCGCACACACAGTGCCTCAACAACCGATCTCGCACACACAGTGCTCGGTTACGGAACTCGCACACACAGTGCCTCAACAACCGATCTCGCACACACAGTGCTCGGTTACGGAACTCGCACACACAGTGCCTCAACAACCGATCTCGCACACACAGTGCTCAGTTACGGAACTCACACACACAGTGCCTATGTTCACTTGTTGTTGCACATTGAAGTGACTTAACCAAGTCTATAAAACGTCACATATGTGCACTTTGAACATATCATTTCATTTAACTTTGGATTCATATATTCATGAACACTTAAACATTTCAGAGCCAACTTTAATTTAATCAAATCAGTATAGAACACAATTTCATTCGAACATCTGAGTACATATTCTATACTATTAAAATTAGCTTGATTGAAAGACTTATCTGTCCTATTCAAATAATTTTCATCAGAGTCAAGAGATATCACACTATCGCAGGACAAACATGGCATGTACAGCTAGACTCACATACGCCATGGTAGTCCTAGAACCGACTAAACCATGGCTTTGATACCAATAAAATGTAACACCCTTCGCCCGTATCCCTCGCCGGAACAGGGTTCGAGGTGCTACCAGATTTAAACTCATCTATTTATATAAAACCAGACCGTAAAAATTTTTGATCAATTTTAAACTTTTCATACACACGTATATTATCCTTTAATCGGGCTTACAAGGCCCAAAATATTCATGAGGCATTATTAAATATTTACCAATATCTTAGTCTTGTATCATTTACTTACTCAACTTTACAACCCTATACATGCCATAGACTCGAAACACTAAGATTTACTTACGCCGATAGCGTAGACTTGACAATGTGATAAAATCTCTGGCGGCCTCCAACCCGATCTAACCTGGCAACCCTAGAGAATATGGGAAAGAAAAGGGGAGTAAGCTTTACGCTTAGTAAGTTCATAAGAAAACAATAAGCAACTCATTAACAAGTTTTATTAATGTTTACAACATAATCACAAATTCACTACAAGTTGTCTTCCTGAGCAATAGTCACTAAATTATTTATAACTGGAGCTACAAAATTCCAAATCAATTTCCGTTAATTTTCCCTGAAAATAGACTCATATATCTTCCATGCATAAAATTTTCAAAATTTTAGGTTTGGCCAATCAATACCAGAATTTTCTTAAACTTTTCCCTGTTTCACTATTTGACAAATCTGACTACTCTTCACTACGAATCAAATTTCTCATCGTACAGAATTCAAAATATGTTCTATTTGATTTCATTTGAAACTAGACTCATTAAGGAGTCTAAGCATATAAATTTTATCTTATAACCATTTTTGTACAAATTATAATGATTTTCTAAATACAGAACAGGGGACCCCAAAGCCATTTGACTCTATTCCATGCCACTTCAAATATCTCATTATCAGCAATTCTTTTGCTTACACGGTTTCTTTTATAAGAAACTAGACTCATTGAGCTTTAATTACATAATTTATTCAGCTTCTAACTCAACTCCGACAATTTATGCTGATTTTCCAAAATCACGTTACTGCTGCTGTCCCAAGCAGATTTATTACAAATTTACTCTTTCACACATTCTTTGCATTCACATTATTTAAACATGTATATCACCAATCAATTTCATCACATATCTATAATTTCATTCAAGCATAATCTTAATACAATACATCATGCTCAATGATTCGCACACAACCGTTCAAATTAGCAATTATAAGATGATTCCGCACATAGTCCACCCTTATCGATAATTTACGATGGTTTTGCCCTTACTCACATATATGACATAGGTATTTTCACCTATGCTTCTTATTTCACACTCATGATTCAATTCCAATCGATCTAACATGCATAAGAATATATCATATACCTGGCCAACTTAATGCATTGAACAAATTCAATTGCCGATTTAATACAAGGTCTCATAGTCTTAGACTTTTATCAAATCACCGACATTTAGCCTGCTAGGTTTTAAACCTGATAATATTATTCACCAGCTTAAAGCTTGCTAGGCTCAAAGCCCAAATATCACCATTATAAAGTCGTCTCATAAACAATTCATATAATATAGCATGTATACCTGTTCACTTTGCTCTATTTAATCATTCAATCACAATTTATAATTTCCCTTTGAATCATTTGATATTTTGCACACTAAGTGTCATTCTCAATATCTCGCACACTAAGTGCCATTCTTAATATTTCGTACACTGAGTACCATATTTGATTGCCCTGCACACTAAGTGTCACATTTTGTCGATATGTCGTCAGACATTAAAATATTCACGTATATACAATTTATACAATATTAAAGCATTAGAAACATCAATTTAACAATGCCTATTGCATACGAACTTACTTGGCTAAATTGTAGAGATACCAAAGTTCAGGGGTATTTTGGTAATTTTCTCATTTTTCTCGATTTTCCACCCGATCTTGATCATGCATTAGCTGAAAGTTGGAAGCTTCTTCCATGGCTTCTCAAGCCTTCATATTCGGCTAGTAAAAAGAGAATGAAAAAGATGACACCTTGATTCTTTTATTATATTCATTTTATTATTATTTTTAACCAATTTATAATATTAACCTTTATACACTTTATTTATTACACCAAATGCCAAGCCATCATATCCCACTATCTCTTTAATGGGCTAATTTCCAAATAAGGACTTCTACTTTTAAGTTCTATATCTATTTAATACCTTTAGGTTATAGAACACAACTTTTGCACTTTACACAATTTAGTCCTTTTTGTTTAATTAACTATCGAAGCGATAAAATTTTTCAACGAAAATTTAATACCATATTATTGCCACTACGTAAATATTTATAAAAATATTTACGACTCGGTTTATAGAAACAAGGTCCCGATACCTCATTTTCTAAACCCACTTGACCTTAGGGTCATACCACTTGAACTTAATAAATCGCTTATAAAACAAAAATCACAATATCAAAAATATTTTTAAAATCATAATTAACTCGTAAATATTAAATATAATATTTACCAACCTACTCGTTCAGATTTGGTGGCCCCGAAACCACTGTTCCGATCAACCCTAAAAAAAACGGGCTGTTACAATACGGGATGAAAATACCCGTGACATGTGGCGCCTCCTAGACTGGCAGCACCAGCCGTGCCTGTCAGATAGGCGGCACTGATGCTAACCAATCCCATCCGCCTCTGCACTGTTGCTGCACCGAACGGCAGCCTTCCCCCCGCCTCCTGTGCACACTGCTAAGCAATGTTATGTCCCTTCAAATGGGAAAATTTTTTTTGAATGGGGGACCTTATAAGCAGCACTGTCCCCTATAATATGAATGTAACGGGGAAGAAAAGAAGGAAAGAAAGGAGAAGAAAAAAGAAGAAGAAAGAAAAAAAGAAAAAAAAACGTATGTATTATTTTAGTAAATAATTTTTCTTTTAATTTAAAGAGTTTGATTAATACATGTAAATCTTCTTTATTACTAATTATTGTATATAAATTGTTTGCGTTTACAGTTTATGGTTTTGATTTAATAATTTTTATGAATGTATTTTTTTTTTTGTAATTGTTTTAAATTTGTATTGGCAGCTCATTAGGATTATGTTATAAATTGTTGTGTTTAGTTTAGTAGTTTGTGATTTTTTATTGATGTAAAATTATTTTGTTAGTAATTTATGATTAGGTTATAAATTGTTACTGTTTTGTGATTTTTTATTAATGTAAAATTATTTTATTAATTATTTGGTTAATAATTTATGTTAGTGTTTTGTGATTTTTTAGTAATATAAAATATAAAAAACAATATTTTTATAGTTATTTTATTAGTAATTTATGATTAGTTTAGAAATTGTTAGTGTTTAATTTAGGGTTTTGTGATTTTTTAGTAATGTAATCTTTTTAAAAAATAATTTTATAGTTATTTTTTTAGTAATTTATGATTAGGTTATATAAATTGTTAGTGTTTTGTGTTTTGTGATTTATTAGTAATGTAAATTCTTTTTAAAAATGTTATAGTTATTTTGTTAGTAATTTATGATTAGTTTATAAATTGTTAGTGTTTTGTGATTTTTTAATAATGTAATTTTTAAAAAAAATAATTTTATAGTTATTTTGTTAGTAATTTATGATTAGGTTATATAAATTGTTAGTGTTTATAGTTTAGTCTTTTGTGATTTTTTATTAATGTAAAATTTTTATAATGTAATGTAATGTAATTTTATTTTATTTTTATTTATTTGACAATTTTTATTGATTTATTGAGATGTTGATTAAATTTATTGTTATACAATTTTATAGGTTGTTTGAAAGAAACTAAAAAGATATGTTTTTATTGACTAAATTACCTAAAAAGGCCTATTTCCAAGCAAATTTATGGAAATGGGCCGATTATACTATTATTTACCGGAAAGGGCTGTTTTTTTGCAAAACGCGCCTACGTGGCCGTGTTTAAGGGGGAAAGTGCCAGCAAAGCGCCCCCCCAAAGGAGGTCTTTTGCCACGTAGCAAAACGTGCTTACATGGAAGCGTTTTGTTGAAGTGGCAAAAAAGCTCCCTTGGGGGCGCGCTTTGTTGGCACCTTTTCAAACCCAACGGCTAAATTTTTTTTGACCGTTGGTGGGTCCAACGGTTAAAAAAAAGTATAAAATCCCCTCCCCTCCTATTTTTTTCACACAAAATTTCTTAACAATTAGCAAAAAATCTCTACAATTTCTCCCTAAAGCTCTCAAATTTCTCATTAAATTTCTCAAAGCTCTTTATAATTAGTTATTTACTTTAATTTTCCTAAATTAGTATTATTTTTTTATAATTTCAAAAATATTTGATCGTGTTAGCTATGATCGAGGAATTAATTCATCTCGATCATAAGCATATCTCCGTCAAACAAATAAAAATGGTAACAGTTTATTTTAAATTTTGAATATTATTTAATTTTTTTCATTTATGTAATTTTAATTAATTTGTATTTTATATTTTTTTATAATAGTCTGTAGATCGGGTGTTACAATGTTATATTCATAACATGTTTGATCCGCCATCACTGTTGATAGAAAATTACATGAGGGAAGCGGGTTTTTGACACACGGCCACTATAGGTCGAGGGTGCAAGTTGGACCCGAAACTCATCAACGTGTTAATAGAGAGGTGGAAACCGGAGACTCACACATTCCATCTTCCATGCGGAGAGTGTACTATTACTTTGGAGGACGTCCAGTTACAATTAGGATTGCCGGTGGATGGGGCCGCACTCACCAAGTCCGTTCAATTTGCTGATTGGGGAGCCATATGCTACAATTTTTTAGATGCGATTCCGAATAATATTTATGGAGGTCAAATCAAGATGGGCTGGTTACAAGACACATTCCCGGAGCCGGGGAATGATTTGATTGAATTAGAAAGAATACGATATGCTCGAGCATACATCCTTGAGATGATTGGAGGTTATTTGATGCCACACTTGTCGCAAAACCTTGTACATCTGATGTGGCTGCTGAAACTCGTTGATTTTAGAGTAGCTAACGAACTTAGTCGGAGATCTGCCGTGTTGGCAACATTATACCGAGAGATGTGCAGGGCGACGCCACCAAATAAAGCAAAAATTAGAGGTTGCATATCACTACTACAATCATGGGCTCAGTTTTGCTTTCATTTTTACATCCTTGAGTGAACCACCCATATAAATTCTCACTGATAACAAGGTAAAATTTTTATTTGATTTTACAATTATTCCATAGATTTAAAATAAAATTGTATGCTGAAAATTTATTTAATTAGGTGAAACCATCTGGTGAGTTATGTTGGAATACCTACCACTCTTGAAGATATACGGCTTCTATTAGACCAACGGTCAGAAGCGCAAGTAAGTATTAAATAAAATATATATACATAAAATAATCGTTTCGTATTTAGTATTTAGTATTTAGTATTATGTATATAACTAATATTTTTATCTTGTTCATATAGTTTCAATGGACACCATATGAGGATTCGGTAATACGGGCAGTAATTTCAGATGAATTCTTTCAAAATTCGAACATTTGACATGTTAAGGTCCCATTGGTCAACTATGCTATTGTCGATATGCACCAGACTAATAGAGTGTGACAATTTGAATTCCAACAACCGATTTCTAAGGAACCTGAGGTGCTCAATAACCAGCACAGAATCGACTTACGGCAAACGAATATGAATTGTCCATTATTCTGGTCGGAATATATCGAAATTTGGAAAAATTGGTATAATCATATACCTAATCACGAATTGATCATCGTCCTAAAGTTGGCGTGCACCCCGTATTACATGCCATAGTTTAGGATCCATGGCAAGCCATATTTACTGTCAGAAGAGCAGAGGCGTTGGCAAATCCGTGTGGAAAGAGAACGACGGAGCCCTTTAAATCCAAGGAGAAAGGATGACGACACAGGCTCATCAACAGCACCCACACAATCACCTGGCCCATCAATAGCGCCCACACAATCACTGGGCCCAATACCTCAACCGACGACACCCACATCACAGGCCCTTCAGATTATGTCAGGTGTGTATCCTAGCCCTTATATGTATCCTAACCCATATATGTTCCCTTTTCCCAGTCCTATGCCAGGTTGGAATGCATAGCCCGGTGCATCTCCTTTCTCGATAACTCCGACTCAACCGATGATATATAGGCCATCGTCGCCGGAAAGATCACACGAGGCACCGTCGGGAAGCTCATCTCATTACCATCGCCTTATGGGATTCTAACACCTCCACCGTGGGTGATGCAAACACCTCTACATTCTTTATTCTACCAAGGTGGGTCATCTTCTCAACACCCACAATCGGAGCAACCACATCCCCCCTGGAGCAACCAAGGAGGAATCCAACGCGTAATCATCGTCCACCACCATGTGGCACTAATTTCAACCGACATATACATTGATTTTTTTAATATATCTGTAGAAGCTATTCCTATATTGTTTTATTTAATAAAAAAGAAGTTGTTTTTTTATATTTTAATAGTAAATTAATTTTTTTATTTTATAATTTTAATAAAATATAAGTTCTTTTGAATAAGGCAAAATAGAAATAATAAAACATCATTTCATTACAACAATTATCCATATTATTACGTATTCTACTCGAGCAAGGTCGACCTTTTGGTTTGCGACATAATTTTTTATCCGGTAACAACTTAAAAGGAGCAAGTGATACAGACGGCCACTTACGTTCATCTCAGATCGGTGGAAATACGTGTCTCCATACATTATACATGATTTCTATTTTGTACACTTCATCGACATATCTCATGGGATCCAAACGAAGATTTTGACAAGCTGCAATTGCATGAGCGCATGGATAACGAAGTGCGTCAAGGGTCCTACAGTCGTAAGTCTTATTTATTAAGTGCACAAGATATTACCCGCCAGTAATACATTGGCTCAGTCTGTCAAACTTTGTCACACAAAACCATAAGTTGTCGCGATCGTGACATACAGTGTGCATCATGTTAGCCCGCGCCTTCATCTTGTTAATTTCTTGCAATACCTTCCCTAAACATACATGGCCTCCCTACATATAGCCTTTATAACTTGCTGCTCACTTTGGAAATATTGCTGGCAAACGAAAATATATCTCTCGCACAACTGAGGTTATCGGCAAACGGCGCGTTCCTTTGAGAACATAATTTATGCATTCAGCCAGTTTGTGGTCATATGACCATATCGTAGGCTGCCGTCGTATGCTTGTGCCCATTGTTCAAAAGGTATGTTACAGAGGTAGTCTACACCTTAATCGTTAACTGAACGCAAAATCCCCAACATTTCATGAAAACAATCCTTATTGATCTCGTATCCTACCAATATAAGTTGACAGCGAAAATTACATACCAATATTCCATTAAAAAAATTAAATATTACAACTGAAAGTATATTAATAGAGATTAAATACCCATATTGGTTACTTGTTTTCGTTCAGTCGTAGACCAATATTTCCCGTAGTAGTTGGGCGCAATATGCCTTAGACAATACCAATGGTGTGTGCGATCCCATAGGCCTACATGTCGCTCAATTGCAACTAGTATTCTGGTGCCCCGATTTGATACAACGCAGTTATCAGGTTAGAGGTATAAATGCCTCCTTAACCTAGAAAGAAAAAAATCTCAATCATCAACTGACTCCCTCAGTGTTATTGCACATGCAATTGGAAGGATTCTCCCACCGCCATCCTATGCTACCGCTAGTAATAGCCGATGGGTATATCTACCATATATAAATGTACCGCCAGTTTGTACCAATGGCTTCCAGTATACAAATGCGTCCTGACATTGCTTAAAGCTCTAGAATATACGTTTGAACACTTGGCATCCACGGAGCAATAGGTTGTTGTAGTACGCAGAGACAGTTTCAAGTTCTGTTATGCAACCTGGGATGTACCTCTCCAGCACTTGACACCACTACCAAGCCTAATTATATGAAGCGTCTCACCCACTATGCATCTTTTCCAATTTCTTTTGCTTAGCTATCCAAACATTGCGGTAAAAGGGTGTATACCTCAATTGGCTACGAATACTGGCAATTATGTATGACATAGAAGTCCTGGGATTCGCCTTCAACATCGATAGTATTAAGTTAGCTATCATGCCTGAATCCATCTTGGGATAATCTTGTGAAACACCTGTCAACGAAATATGTTAAATAATGCAACATTAAGTAATAACATTATTATTCAAAACCTTAAACACCTAGTGATACTGTACTGACAATATAGGTATATGGACCTTTATACTTTTTTATCTCCCACAAGCCTGTCTTTTTCCTAAAAGAAGTCATGATTTTCCATGAATATGTACCATCTTGCACTGCACACTTGGCCTCGAACTTCTTCAATTTAGACTTAACCACATTGTAGTTAACCTCGTGATTGATGCTATGTTGTTTCAAAGCACCAAGAAAACTATCCTTACTGGAAAACTCCTTACCAACTTCTAAATCACCCAAATCCAATGTCGAATCTGTACGGTCACGCGTTCTACGTGGTAAACCTAGAAACTCCAACGCATCATCTCCCGATATATCGACATTATGCATGTGGGCTGGAGGCGAGTACACCCTGAATCATGGATCTTCTTCTTCATCATCTAAACCCCTTTTAACGTCTTCAGGTTTGGATGAAACTGGCTCCGATTTAGAAAATAATGCAACTTCTGCACTATCAGGGCCAAACTCTCGAGATGGATTCACATCGGACTCATCATCTAACCAACCATCATCTGCAACGTACGAGGTCCCCTCGCAAGTGGACGTCATAGGGAGTACATCATCCCTTCTTGTGGACATTTCGTAACGTCCCAATCAGATGTGAATTGCCAACCACTAGAAGGTGATGTCATTCCCCAATACGTATTTCCAGCATCAAACATCGACCCACCGATGTGCATATTCCATCCACTAACTGAGTATTATGTAGAAGTTGTGTTTTTCATACTGCCACCAAACATTGGCGCTTCTGTGTTCTGTCTTCCACTAACGGAGTGTCAGCTAGGGGTCGTGTATTCCTCTCGAACAGCAGTTGATGTTGAAGTTGCAAATGTTTCATTTGGTGATGAAAATTGAACATATAACTCGAGATAGGGTGATCCACTAGCAAGATGAGTCTGCACCATCGCTTCAAAGCTACGAACACCTTTCATATCAAAAGAGTCATACGTCACGGGATTAATTGAAGCATAAAATTGATACTTAATAGAAGAAACCATACTTGGCGTCATTCCAAAGATTTTGCACCTAATTCTTTTACGAAATTCTGTAAAATCTATACTCTGGTTAAAAGTCATTCACGTTGTGTTCTCTGATAAAGAAACAATGCCGTTCTCGGTGTCACGGACCTTACCATCATAGTAAATAAAAATACTAATATGTTCACTTATCTTCAATTTTATTCTGCTTAGCCTCTCTAATTTTTCTTGTTGTAACTTATGCAACCTAAGAATGATATTTGTCTCGTTTATAGCTTAAGGCCAAGTATGAACTACTGTAGAAAAATAGCGTCCATATGGGATTTTTTTTAGAAATTTTGATGACATTACATCCTGCTTGAAGCGTTTTTGACACTATTTGTTCATAAACATCTTCTCAAAATTATTTTTTTAGGAACTACTGTAGCAAAAGAGCGTCTACATGGTAGCTTTTTTCTATATTTTTGCTGACAGTGCATCCTGCTTGAAGTGTTTTTGACACTCTTTGTTCAGAAACGTCTTCTCAAAATTATTTTTCAGGAACTACTATAGCAAAAAAGTGTCCACTTGGTAGCTTTTTTTCTGTATTTTTGCTAATAGTGCATCCTGCTTAAAGCATTTTTGACACTATTTGTTCAGAAACGTCTTTTCAAAATTATTTTTCAGGGTGAAAATAATCAAATTTTGTTAAAAAAATTAACACAATGTTATTTTAAAAAAAACTAAACTCTAATTTAATTATTTTTAACCCAAAACTCAAAACCCTAATTTAATTTATCTAAAGCCCTAGAAACCTAATTTACTTAATCTATTTAAAAACCAAAAACCCTAATTTAATTTATTTTAAACCCTAAAACCCTAATTTACTTAATCTATTTAAAAACCATAAACCCTAATTTAAACGTTTTTTATAAAATAACACTAAATCATGATTTATTTTAAAAAACTACTAAAACTATAAACTCTAACTTGTTTTAACAAAAACCTAAATACTAAACCTTAAATTATTTTACCAAAACCCTAACCCTAAAAACCCTAAAAAACCCTAGGACTAAATATGCAATATCCCTAACATATAAAAACACGGAGCAAAGCGCATCCCTGAGGAAACGTTTTCTGCCATGTCAGCAAAACACTTCCACGTAAGCGCGTTTTACTGATGTGGTAGAAAACACTTCCTCGGGGGGCGCTTTGTTAGACTTTTACTCCTTAAACGCGACCACGTAGGCGCGTTTTACAAAAACTGACCCTTTCTGGTAAATAATGGTGTAATCAACCTATTTCCGTAAATTTGCTTGGAAATGGGCCTTTTTAAGTAATTTAGTCGTTTTTATTTTTATTTTATTTAATTCGTATATTTTTTATGTTTAGATAGTATATATTTATTTTAATTATATTATTATTGTAAACTAACATGAATTTTTTTATTGTAGGTAAATTATGGGGAATTATGAGATATTTATTATTTTTTTGTTTTTAAAATTTCAAATTATTTACTGTGTTTTTTGTAACAAATTAAATGAATTCATTTTTTTAATTACAGATTTGCAATAAATGAGTTCTTTGATTAAGAATGATCATCACATATGAAGTACTATTAATGAGATGGTAATGAAATTGTTATTTGATACTCACGTCATTTGCGGAATTAAATTAGATTGTATTAACTATTTTGCTAATTTAATAATGTTAGAGCCCGTGCCGCGCATTGAGGGGTTGTGTTAATAGTGTAGGGTTTCTGCCAGATGAACGCCTAATGCCATACTTGGAGTTAGCCAAATTCAGATAGCGGCATTGATCTGAACCTTTGATCTCCGATACAACTTGATTTCCGTTTTAGTCGAGCGATGGTGTCCGGAGACCCATACATTTCATTTGCCATACGGGGAGTGCACCATCACTTTATAGGGTGTTGCACTGTAGCTCGGGCTCCCCATTGACGAGAATGCGGTCAAGAACATAAGTTCGATCTCTAGGCCGGCCACCCTTTGCTATGACTTACTTGAACGCTCGCCTAGTGAGAGAAAATTTACGGATTTGAAGTTTTCATGGCTAAAGGCCAATTTTGAGCATTTTCTGAGTACTACCAGTGAATGGGAGGTGATGCATGCTGTTCGAGCTTATATTATGCACCTTATAAGGGGTGTACTCATGCCGAATACAAATATCAATAGGGTCCACTTAATGTATTTACCCTTATTATTCAATTTGCATAACACTCGTTCGTACAGTTGGGGGTCCACAGTGTTAGCCATGTTGTATCACGAACTTTGTTGGACGACAGATCCTTCTGCGATGGACATAGGTGGATGCCTCATACTGTTGCAGTCGTGGTCGCTTTACCAGATGCTATTCTTGGCATCCATTAGTCACCAATCATATGTATTTCCACTCGTTAATAGTTTATTTTTTTCGGATTATATTATTCTAACAATTTGTTTTCGTAGATGGAGCACTAATTTTAGGTATCGAGAGGTCATACACGGTTCTGATATACCGTCTGATGATCGAGAAGCATGCTGGAGAGAGGGTAAGTTTTTCCAATATCAACTTAATTTTATTATTTTATCTCACTAGACTTGCGTTAATGTAACCATGTTATTAACTGTGTAGTTAATTTGAATGTCATATTCTGTTCCTGAAATTATGGCAGTTATTCCCTCATCTGCCCACGTCCACTCAAACCTATGGTGCATTAGTACACTCTTTATCAATTTTCAGACAGTGGAGTGATATCATAGTGATCGAGTACTCTAGCAATTCGATTGTATACAGTATATCCCGACACTGCCAGTACGATTGGGAAAGATCCATGGGATTAACAAGAGGGGGAAACATGGAAATGATTGGAGAGAAGTGCATGAAGAATATATTACAATGTGGAATAACTGATTGGGAAGGGTACCTCAGATGGATCGTGCTTTGGATCTGCAGCCCTAGTTAGAGTACATACAGTGGTATTCTGAGATAGGGAAACCATTTTTTGTTTGGTTGGCGGTCGATGGTAGTACCCCTGCATATGACACGACTTGGACAACCCCTTCCAGATCCGCATCATGCACCAGAACTAGAGGTAGATTTAGAACTACACTCTGAGGATAGTTTTTATCATCCAGATTTGGGGGCAATGACTATTTCACGGGCTCACCAGGCCATGGATATTATTCAGAATCTAATATCTTCAACCCACTACCACCTCAGTATTCCAATCATCCCGGCTTGTATTCACTTCAGTACTCCAATCCTCCTGGCCCGTATCCACCGTTGTGCTCCTCTCCTCTCGACGTATCCACCCCGTACTCCACTACTTCCTGTTCAAGTTCATCGATGGCGTTTGAGACATATGATTTTTCTTCTATGTTTCGCACACCCCCACATGCAGGTGAAGAGAACGTTGATCACTGTGATCACTCGCAACGTGAACGTTGAGCTCTATAAAAATATACCTATAGAACCACACTATCAAACCATCAATTTTAGGGGGTTTTGTAATTTAAATAACTTTATATTTATATAATGACTTTTTTTGTCATTTTAGTTATTACTTTTATGAGGTTTTTTTTTTTTTTTGCAATTTAAATAGTCAACTTTATATTTATGTAATTACTTTTTCACAATTTTAGTTATTAATTTTAGAATTTTTTTTGTGCAATTTAAATAGTCAACTTTGTATTTATGTAATGATTTTTTTCGCTATTTTAGTTATTAATTTTAGGGGTTTTTTGTAATTTAAATAATAAACTTTGTATTATTTACATAAAAACATTATTTAATTCAACAAAAATATAAACACAACAAGTTTTAGACTAATTTTGTAATTCAAATTAGATTAATTGGAACAAATTTTAGACAAATTTTAGATTCAGTCCTTTCTACATGTAGTGAATGTAATTAATAGGGCTTGAACAACATCACAATTTCTACCCGATCGCGACGATTGTCTAATATAGTAGTTCCGGAGTGGGTATTTACTCCGATTATGATTGGCTAATCTGCATACGGCACACAGCTTCTTGTTGGATTTCTCCCCAATGTCTATTTCGTTATGGATTTTGGATGATTGTGACAACCTTTCGGATTTCTACGTAACTCTTTGTCTAAGACAAGCTCAAAAACCTTTGGAGGCACCTCTCATGTAAATAGGTCAGGAAGTATGAGGGACTCATTCTCCCACATGTGCTCGAGAGTGTACAGTTCATTAATAAATTGTTCAACATTAAGCGAGACTTTAACACAAGCTGCCACAACAAGTGCACAGGGATATTGACGTGTCTGGAACCTCTACAACCGCACTGTCTATTTTAGAGATCAACTCCGTAGGACCTAGATGGTATACTAGGTCAATGACCGATGGTCTCTATAACTTAAAATATTTCATTACGCCATGAATATACTTCTACATTCATCAACCTCGCCATCCGCCGGTCTGCAACCATTGCATTCCTAACAAATTCGATAAACACGTGTCCCGCCTCCATCTAGTTGAATTGGTACTGCCACATTCTTGGCATCAAGATAGCCAACTTGTAGAATTTAGTTGAAAAGACAAATAAAATCGAAAGATGTCGTGTTTTCAATAACATGGAGTTAACCCCCTCCGCCAAATTAGTGGTCATATGACCATAACAAAAGCCCTCGTTGAAACTTTGAATCTATTGTCACAGCTCCATGGTACTCAACCATTGTCGAAAAGATATGCTCCTGTGACCCTCTATGTCACTCTCAAGTCGACTCATCCTTTTCCGAAAAATATGTGGCTCTAGCTCATGCGCTATGTATGTATTAAGAAAATATAAGTTATAGTCTCACCCTAAAACATTAGGTTATATATTGAAAGGATAAAGTTATTCTTTACCCATTCTCACAACTTGTCTCCGCCAGTTTTCATTCTTATAATCTCGATGGAAGCTAGCCGTGATGTGTCAGATGTAATAAACGGATCTCCATGGCACACCAGAATGCCTAATTGCGGCAATTAATCATTTCTCTCTATCATAGATAATGCAAATATTATCGTTACTAATAACATACCTCCGGAAGTTTGTAAGGAAGAATTCTTACGACTCCATATTCTCCTTATCTATGATGGCAAACGCTATTGGGAGTACGTTCTTGTTCCCATCTTGAGCAACCGCAAGAAGTAGGATCTGTGTATATTTACCATATAGCCATGTCACATCTATTTGCACAAACGGCTTGCAGTAGAGAAATGCATGCACGCATGGATCAAACGTTTAGAACATCCGTTGAAATTTTTTTCTCAGTTGTAATTGGTCATTCAGGCCGTAATAAGATTGTGTCTACAACTCAATGATGGTCCCCAGTACATACTCCTGCATAACGGCTATCTATCCTTGTAACTCATTATATGATGCATCGAAATCTTCGCACAATTACTCCATTGCCATCCATTTAGCTATCCATGTCTTCTGGTATGATACTCGATACTAGAACTGTGCCTGCATTTTGACAATCAGTACCGAAACTTTAATGGTTGGCATGTTTTTCACCATTGGCATGATGCATGTACAGATAGTTTTAGAATCAAGTTTTTGATGATCTTCTGTCATATGTGTTGAAGTGCATGTGTGAGGCCCAAAAAAATTTATATCTCCTACATTTACGACTTCTAGATAAATGTAGCTCGTATCCGCTAATTGTAGCCTTCCATCGACCTCCAACACTCCCCAATATATAATGTTGATTTAGACACAACGACTTTGTAGTCCACTGATATATTCATGTTATACTGCTTAATGAAAAATACACACTCTTCCCTACTTTCGAATCTCTAGCCCACGAACAACTCTTCAGGATCGGAATATATGGCCAGTCAGTGAGTAGGCAATATTTTAGGGTACTCTAAGAACTCGGCCGCGTGCACCGCATCAGGGTCTATTCGCGACATGTATGCCCTAGGATTATTGTTTATCACAATACGATGAATTCGACTGAAGACGCATTAACGTTTTCATCGTCATTCATGCATTTGTCGTCAATATCATCCGGGACCTCGTCCACATCGAGATCACTATCACTATCGACCTCATGATTAAAAGGATCACTACTATGGTATACATCATGACCAACCACATCATTCTCAGGCGCAACATTAAAATCAATGTTGATCTCACGTATAGTCAATTGACTATCAACGTAAGATATAGGAACCACCATACACGGCTTTTGAGCTCCATGTTTTTCACCTAATGGAGTGGGATCTTCAGTTGGCTCCACACCTGCTAACTCAGCAAATAACTCAATCGGTGCATTTTGGTTGCTCCGAGTCCCACAATAAAGAGTGACCATTGTCTCTACATCTTCATCATCTACAAGTTCTATTTTGGTGAATTTTATAGGATCCGTTGAAACTGAAAACTTGTAGAAAAGTTTCGAGATCTTTTTCCTACAATGTTTATCAATTTTTGCACTAATCCTTTCCTTCATATCATCAAACGAGATATTTCTATTAAATCTCATTGCTACTTATTAGTGACATTCAAATATACATCCCATGGTTGTTGTCAAAATTTCTCCATCAAAATAAACTCATACGAAAAACTAATTCTCTATCTTCAATACTAGATCTATTAAAAAAATTCAAAATTCTCAAAATAGTTTTGAATAGCAAAAAAGTTACTTACATAAAATTTTTAATGCAAAATTTTTCATTCAAAAGCTAACAAAATTAATAACCTAACAAAATAACTTTCAAATAACAAAATTACTAACAAAACTCTCTATTATATTTAAAAAGAAATAAACTAAAATACCTTATCATTCTTTTTGTTTTCCTTTCTTTTTTTCTTCTCCTTATCTTCTTACTTTTGTTCTACTAAATTTTTTGGATATCTTCTGCTCATTTGGTTTTCAGGTGAGTAAAAATAGGTGAAAAATTAAGCACTGGTGCCGCCTATAAGGTTGGAGTCACCAGTGGCACCTACCAGATAGGCACCACCTATCCTATACCATATTCGTATATATACACAGGTCATGTATTGTACCGGGGAAAAAATAAAGAAAACAAAAAAATTATAAAAAAAAAAGGTGGTGGCGTCTATGAGAAAGGCTCCACCCAAAAAACATACCATTTCTGTAATTTATCTCGCTGACAATCCATTTTAGAATTTATTTATTTTTATATTATTTAGGTAAATTAACCACTAATCTAGCTACCATTAATGTGTTGGAAAAAATACGATCAGAAACAATTTTCTTCTAAATTGAAAAATAAAAATTTTGAAAATCAAGTCGGTTTGTGATATTTATAGTAATAAATCATTTACTAAAATCGCACACGTGTTTTCAGTTAGATGGATTCTTGTAATTCCTAGTTTTCAACTTAGCGGTCTTCACTATTATTCTTGTACTAAAAACTGTTTCGAGTGTGGACTCGAACGATTCGAATCAAATATATAACCAAAAATAGTTTTCTTTGCTTTTAGTATGAAAACGAAAATCTCTTCTAACAAAATTGTTATTTCAAAAAATAGATTTAATATTTAGAGAATAAAACTTTCTATTTTCGGACAGAGTAACAATATCTTAAAGTTACGTATTTAGCCCTACCATTGTCATCTATTTATATGAAGATGAAGTAGAATCCTTTTTGAATAGTAGAAGCTTATTTCAACTAGAAAAACGAACTTGTAGTCTAACTAGAAGTATAGGGGGCAACAACCCCAATTAATAATATTAGAGATTACCGTCCCTCCCATTAAATATGAGAGCTTTTGGGTCTCTCCCATATGAAGTTCAATTACAAATATTTCTTAAACTTTTAACATAATACCTTATAAACTCATTTAGTCACGAACTGAGCCCTCCTTAACGATATACTATTATGAAAGCAACTCGATTAATGCTCATTCAATTACCTTGTTATAAGTGTGTTACCCTCATAAAACATCCTTAATCTTTTTGGGATAACATTCGTTCTTCTAATATGATCTTGTTTTATCTCATGAAAAGTTAATTGCTATCAAATAATAATCAAGTCATTCATCACAAAGACGAACAACTTGTAGCCAGTTTACTTTTTATTAACTATGTAATGTCAATGAAAGGATATCATTGACTCATGTCTCGGACTACAAATTTCATTGTTGTGAATGATGCTACATACTATAAAAATCATATACCCAACAAACCAACTTTCGGTTTCTTATCTATTTGAAATCATACTTTTACTTACATCAAAGTATAGGAGTCATGCATACATAGTCAGTCATCTATTCAGGATTTATGTATACCACACTATGAACGTTACAAGTGAATAAATTCATAAACAGATTCAAGATCTATTCTTCATGGATCCAGTCCGATGTATTGTCAATCCAATCAATCACATCTATATTTTTATCTTTTGAGAGTCACGCGCTTCGATGCTCATTTTCTAATTGGATTTGATAGACGACATATTAGTTTTTCAATCAATTTACTCATTTTCGATTAGATTAAGGACATGTTTAGGTTAGTCTACCAATATAAATTGCATTTCTATATTATGATCCGACCACGTAACACTGCTTAGTATTAGTTTAAACATTAGAAAACCAGTGAGCCAATATTTACTTTTATTTTACTTTGAATACAAAAAATATATGAGGACAATTATACCAAATATATTAGCATAATTAATGAATTTACTTTATTAACTAATCTATTCGAAAAATTTAAAAATTTACAAACGAATATACTACACTCAATGCATGATATCAACACAATGAGCATAAAACTTTAAAGTATTCAAACTAAGCACACATAAGGCAAACAATTGCAATTTGGTAACAAAAAAGAACCAAGAGTTAGTTAAAGACCTTAGAAGGATGGGACTTAATAACATAAAGCCGTTCTTGCGGATGGTACCAGCTTCCTGAGGCTCTGGCATCCGCTTTCAACTCAAAAAGATGTTCCTTATCGTACATACATTTTCATGGCTTATATTTTGTACGTCAGAACAAGTATTGGGTTTGGCTTACCATAAAAGAAACTCTTGTCTATGGAACCCCAAGAAATACACTAAAAAATAGTAGAGTAATTCAAGGCATGCAAACTTTGAAAAATCTCTGATTCTTTCCCTGGGACCGCTTATTAAATTCTAGTACTGTAATTTTTCTGATGCAAGACAAACTTAGAGTTATCTGGCACTTGAAAATGAAAGGCTTCACGAGACACTGTACCTTCATCTAAATATAGCATTTATCATCTTTCAAAGCCACTACTAATTGTTTTTAATCTCTTCTGCTCCTTCCTTGGACCACTTTCTTTAAATTCTACCACCATTATAACTGACAGATTTTGTGCCAGAGGTCAAAAGGGTAGCAGAAAATACCTACTCTTTTTTTTTTTTTTACCGACGACAGTCCATTCTTGAAATTGTAATGCCAAGGTAAGTTTTGGTGACAGGCACAACCCTTTAGAACCCCATGAATTTTACTGACCCTGGTGAGTTTCTTTAACAATCATTTCACCCACCTGTTGATGCATTGCTTTTGGAGTCAAAAACCATCCATCCAACAGCTCTAAATGAATTCTTGTACCAATGTCTTGTAGCATGCAAGTCAACGACAGCTTTTTCTACACCATCCCATGATGTTAAAGCATATATGTATGTATATATAGACACACATTGAAGGACACTTTTCTAAACGTGGCAAAAAGTGCATTGACAGAACTTGATATCTCCACTTTAGGTGAATACTTGATGAATTTATAGCAATGCAGCCTTTTTCTGAATTATACCCCCTTTTAAGCATCACATCATTGATTGAAAATTAGAACCGAATGGTTCGGGTGAACTGAGAATTGGTAGATTTTTTATTCGATCTACTGTATATAAAACCGGTTATTTTGAAAACCAACCCAATTAAGCTGACCCTATTTTGAAAATCATCCACAAATATAACTTGACACTACGCCAAATATTATTGGATGTTTATATAATATCTGGTATGGTATGGAACTCTCAGTTTGATCTTTAAAATATAGTCAGTTTCAGAGTTACATGTCCTTATAAACCGTGGTAGGAATCTCTCTTCATCACTGTCATCGTTATTCTGCAATTATAACATATATATTTCTATAATTATATGGACCCCCTTTTTTAAATTTTTGACAAGCACAACTCACATTTTGTTTTCTTCATGTTTCATCACAGTATTTTCCTTCCATTAATGGTGAAAAGTGGTCCATGAATTACTATTACTCTTGAAGTGTTCCCAACTACCTCCATATCCACCCACTAAATAAAAATAACTGCAACTGGTAACAGAAAGAGTTTGCTTTTCATACAAGGCATATGCAACTGTCTGTAAGGCGACCAAAGGCTGCAATTGCCTGACCTAAGCATTCAAAGCTTGGCAACACTCCATTACTTTTCTTTGGTCCAATAATCATGTTCCAGACTGATTTACTTGTTTGCATGAAGATTAAACGATAAGAAAACTTGAAACGAGAATTCTATTTGAAAGTTTCGAGGATCAAACTTGTGTATTATAACTATGATGCCAACAATGGAAATGTAAAAGACAAAGATATGAGATTACAAGACATAATTTAACAGCTACTCTACATCCTCTCCCATGGTGGCATAAGCAAAAACTCATGGTAAAAAAAAAAGTAGAAACATTAAAAAAGAGGCAAACATATAGTCATAATTGTTTCAATTTTCATAGAGAAGTTCTTGGTTCAATATCCTTGAGAAGGCCAACAATTTGTTGCATGCTCGGTCGCTTGCTAGGAATATCAGCTGTGCAGAGATATCCAATCTTGAGAGCCTCTTCCATTTGGTAATCTGGTCCGGTATCACGGATTTTAGGGTCAATTGCCTTTGATCCTTGATTCTTTCTCACCAATCCTCTAACCCAACTCACTAAATTAGTTTCTTGCTCCTCTGGATAATCATCTCCGATTGGCTTTCTCCCTGTGATCAGCTCGAACAGAACAATGCCGAAGCAATATATGTCGGATTTTGGTGTGGAGGCATGACATTCAGGCTGAGAGAATTCTGGTGGCACATATCCAGGCGAACTCAGTGCAATTTCATCCTCTAGATCAGTTCCAAAAATCTTGGCCAATCCAAAATCAGATAATCTAGGCTCCAAATTTAAATCAAGATAAACACTACTAGCTTTAACATCTCTATGGATTATCAGGGGCGAGCAGCCATGATGGAGAAATGCAAGTGCTCGTGCAGTACCAAGGGCTATTTTGTGTCGAAATGCCCAGGTTGTTAATAACCCGTCAGAGCCAACATTTTGTATGCCATTGTTGTCTTCTTCCCATGTATCATTGCTCCAATCCTCCGTTGCCTGAACACCTAGTGGCAAGTCATGTAGCAAATTCTGCAAGTTTCCATTCTCCATGTAATCGTAAATAGCAATCCTTTGATCCCCGGCCAAGCAATATCCGGTTAATGGAACAAGGTTGGGGTGTTTGATTCGACCAAGATACTCAAGCTCTCTTGCAGCTTCTTGGTCTGTCAATGTTGATCCATGAACCAAAACTTTAACAGCTACATGAATTCCACCAGGCAGAAATCCTCGATAAACAGGCCCAAATTTCCCTTCTGCTAGTAATGTCCCTCGATCGAAGTTCGAAGTTGCAGACAAGAGGTCTGCGAATGTGATATTTAGTAGTGGCTTCTCAAATATCACAACCGGGACAGATGTTGCCTGCTTAACATCAGCCACCCATGTGGTGGAGTCGGTTTGGAAGGAAAAAGGACCTGAAATATGTTGTTCCTCTTTATATGAAGGTTGCTTAACAACCCATTTCCTGGATTTCCTTCTACAACCAAAGGCTAGGATTAGCAACCCAGCAAGCAAGCAGACCGTGGAGAGGGTTAAAGCTAAGGCAAGCTTTAACCCTTTGTGTCCATTACCTCTTCTTTCAAAAAGGACAGGATTTGCAGCAATAGGACAACTGTTTGATGAGCCATAAAAGGCTGTTTTGAAGGTCTCGGAGGAGAACCCCAAAGCACAGAGGGTTAAGTTGTTGTAAGAGAAGTTGGATCTCTCCATTAATGGGAGTTTTTCCAAGAGAGAAACAGGAATTTCTCCACTCAAATTGTTGTGTGAAACATCAAGAACTTTCAGGCTTTTGTTAGCCAATGATGGAATTTGGCCACTAAGATGGTTGGATGAAACATCAAGCGTGTGTAAAATACTCAGTTGTGAAATTTCACCAGGAATGTGGCCAATGAGGTTGGTTTTAGACAGATTGAGATACTCTAATCCCAAAAGCATTTCAATTCTGGGGAATTTCTGTATAGCAAATCTGTTATATGCAAGGTTAAGATGTCTAAGGTTCTGAGCTTGACTTAGATTTAAGGAAATTTCTCCACTAAGCTGGTTTTCAGACAAGTCTAGATAAACCAAATGAGACCAATTGTAAGTAGAGTTGAATTGTACCTTAGAAATGTGACCTTGAAACTGGTTCATGCTTAGGTCAATCACCTTCAGCTGCCCTTGAAACACACCCATAACTGAACCCTTAAACAAGTTCCTGGAAATGTTAAGGCTTGTAAGAGACATCAGTTCGGCAAAATCTGTGTCCAGGCCATGAATTTCATTTCTAGCAAGGTTCAAAGTTTTGAGCTTAGGGAATGCTGCACCAAAACCATCAGGCAATGAACCATTTAGGCGATTTGAGGAGAGGTCGACCGAAACCAAAGCCTTACAATTCAGAATTCCTCTTGGAATGCTCCATTCAAATCCATTTCCAGCAAGGTTAAGAACTTGCAAACTAAGTAAAGAGGTTATAGTTGCAGGGATTTCCCCAGAGAAATTATTGCCAGAAAGATCAATAACTTCAAGCAGACCAAAGTTGCCAACATTGTTAGGAAGAGACCCTGAAATCTGGTTTGAAGATAGGTTAAGCCACTTGAGTGAGCCTAAACTCCATATATCTGAAGGCAAAGCAGTGATTTTGTTATTGCTAAGATCCAAAGACTGAAGCTTAGCTAGCTTTCCAATGGTGGTATCAGGTATGATACCAGAAAGGCCTAAACTTGAAGCTTTTAACCCAATTAAATTCTCCTTCTTGGTATCACAGTGCATCCCTTTCCATGAACAAACAGAACCAGAGAAGTTGTAGGACATGGAAGAGTTTAACCCCATTTTCTTCAAGAAATTAGAGACATAAAACTCATCTGTATTGGGTAATTGACAAGTGAAGTGCTTGAACAAGAGTGATAGAATTAGTAAAGAACCAAAGAAACCAAAAGCCATTTGAGCCAAAAGGTTTAAAACTTTAATAAACAAAACAAAAAAGGCACCACTTTTTAACCAACTCAACCTTTTTATCTTTAAACTTCAAATCACCGCCACCATATCATGACTAGTTTTCTAAGACAACATTTTATTTTTTACCAAATTCAGCAAAGCCCCACTAAAGGGCAATACCTCGAACAAAAACAACTGTTGAGCAGACTTGGTAGAGGCTCTTGTTATGACCAGAAAATCCCAAAACAGTACCTGTAAGAAACCAACAAAATTAATTGTAATTTTGCACCAAAAAAGAGATTTTTTTTTTTACAGGAGAAAGCTTGAGCTTACCTTTGTCAGACTTTGCAAGCATATATAAGCCAATAAAACAAACAAACCGAAGTTGAATTTTTCTTGTCGATGTGTAGAGCATAAACAGCTCCTTTCATTTTCAAATCAAAATTATATCTTTTTTGTTTAGTTTAACCTCGAAAAACAATATTTTTACTACTCAAACAACAATTCAAGAACAATGCTTTGAAAATGAGAGAGAAGCAGAGACATGGAGAGATATTGGGAAGGGGAAAGAAAATGGAAGTTTGGAAACTGATAGAAGTTGAGCTTTCATAAATGGAAGAAGAATCTAATGCAATATATATTAATAAAAAAATAAAGAACATAATTTAGGTTGGTGAATGTATCAGGGATTGTTGGTGTGGGTATTCAATGATTCTTCATTGAATGATGATTATTTTCTATTTCACTTTTCTGCTAATTGATGAGAAGTTTTGTTTAGGTTTCTCTAATTTTCCTTTGTTGTTCGAAAGAAAATGGAAATATAATCACTTTTCAAACCTACAATTTGTATGTTATTATTTGCAAGTTGAATCGAAAATTAATTAGTTACTTTTTAAAAAAAAATTTAAATAAAAAACTTTTAAGTTGTTTATATATAAATATTAACATGATAAATATTAATAGTGTATCAATATAATTATATTAAGTCTTATATTTCAATTAAAAAATCATTTTATATAAATAAATTGAAAATAAATTAAAAAAATAGATATATGTGACAAATGGAGTAATTTTTTAGCAAATATGATCAGATATGCATTTCACATATCTTATCCCCAATCAGTTGTAAAAAAAATTGTTCATCTTGGCTTTTTTTATTTTGGAAATTTTAACTAAATAATGCATTGCAAACTTCATTAATCAAATATTACAATTAAAGGATTTGACTAATCAATTCTCAATTTGTGCCCAAATCAACTAAAAAAATTCAAAACTTTATTTACCAAACGGCCTTTTATTTGGTTATTTACCTAAAATAAGAAGGGTAAACTATATCAATAGGGTAAAATTATTAATATTATTTTATAAAAGTTAAAAAAATAGTTATTTAATTTTTAAAATTGACATAATAGTAATTTTAACACTCAATATTTATATATGATATCAATTTAATTTTAATTCTAAAAAATCTAATCCTCAATATTTACACATTGTGTAATTTAGTCCTTTTTGCAAATTTACCTTTTTTTTGTAACCCTTCCACTTAAAAAGAAAAAAAGAATAAATTTATCATCTATACTTGATTGAAAATATACAAAAAATTGAAAACACCTCAAAAAAATTAAGATAATAATTTTAATATTTTCTCATTCTTTTAAAATTGATCATCAATGTAAAAAAGAAAAACAATTTACACAATGTGCAAATGTTGAGGGTTAATTTTTTTTTAAATCAAGGCTAAATTGAGACAATTTATAAATGTTAATGATTAAAGTTGTTATTATGCCAATTTGAAAGTATAACCACCTATAGCCGACTAGTGACCACAAAAGGCAATTTTGAATGGTAAGAGGATCATTTTATAATTTATTTTTTTTTATAATATACGGTCGTTGAGAGCACCAAAAATATCATATTCCCTATTAAACAATGAAAAAGAATAGTAAAGGGGAAGTAGGCTCGAATCCTCAGGGACCGAATTGCACGAATGCTTATTTCTCGAAATCCTGGGCAGAATCGTGCCCAAGAAAACCTGCGTTCCTAAAAAAATAAAAAAAATAGATTTTTAAAGTTTTGATCTGAGAGTGAAATAAAATAAAAACGAAATTAAAAGTTGAATTGAAATTTCAGAAATTAAAAGTAAAAATAAAGTTGAGGAAAAGATTTCTTATGGTGGATTTACAGCCTCCGGTTGTCTCGATTCGCCTTGGGTTCAATCCTTGGCTTTTAAGTGACCCTTCTCAAGCAGAGTAAGCCAATTATAGTGGAAGAGGACGCCTACAACCACCAACTCCTAGAATTTAAACTTAAGATTTGGCAAAACCTAACTCTAGCCAATAATCGCTTTTGTGGGACTATCTTCTGCTAGATCATCACTTCACAATGGCGAATACTACGTCATTTTGTCTCTTGAACTCGCCAACCTCTGACGCAGAAAGCCAACAAACCGACTGTGCAACCTTCTCCAAACGTACAAAGCGGTCGTTTCTTACACAAGTTAAAAAGATCACCTATTAAGGGACATAGACGGAAACGTCAGCCCCGTAATGTGAAGAAACAATGAATACCCTGTTGAGAAGGCTAAGCGCGGATTCTAAGCCTCATGAACCTTTTCGAGGAATTTTGACAACCTTCGACTAGATTAGATTTAATGGCTCATGATTTTTGGGGAAAAACAAAAAATAATGGAAAGGGAATTTTTATTGAAAGAAAATATGGAAAGAACAAAAAGACTAAATTTATAGGGGAGAGAGTGTTTACAGCAAAAGATAGACCAAATTTGTGTCACTTCATCCCCTATTTATAGTACTAAGAAACCTAGTCTATTTCTAATTAAATTTTAAAAGATAAATACAAATAAATAAAGATAATTAAAGATAATTGAAGATAAATAAAAATAAATCCTAAATTTAAATCTAAATAATTATCCTTAATAATTATCCTAATATAATAAAACATTAAATAAAGTCTTGTGCTATAAAATCTCTTCTTTTGCATTTTAGCTCCAAAAGTCTTCCACACTTTGCATTTTTGGCACCACTTCTCTCCTACTTCGCATGTTGGCCCACTTATCTCCAAATTCACGGTTTTCGCCTTTAAATTTACTTTTGCCTTCAATTTAGTCCCTAATGGATAAAAGACCATAAAATAACCCAAATTAGTAGGATCATACTCAAAATAAACATACAATTAGCACATAAAATATGTCGTTCTAGAGTATTATCAAGTAACCAATAAAAAACATTTACTAATAATTAAGTGCCACTAGTGTAATTTACCCGAACAACAATAGAAATTATTTTGGGTCATGTTTCCATATAAAAATCTAACCTTTTTACATATATTTGGAAAAAGAATTCTTTCAAAAAAGGAAAAAAAGGAAAAATATTTTATGACAGCCATATTCATATAATCATTACAAATTAAGAAGCTAAAAAAGGTTATGTAAATCTTTAAAAAAGATGCCAAATTGTTCTTTCTTCTCATTATTTCTCCAATATGGGTTTGATCATTGAGTTGATTTTCACAAATCAATGCCCTAATTTCTCTAATTTGGCTCATCAATTTTTTAGTGCTTGTTTTCGTGGATGATATTATGAAGGGAAAGCACTGTTATTGTTTTTAGGATAAACTACAAAAATAGTCACTTTTGTTTGCCTCAGGTTACATATTATTCACTTATGTTTGAGATGTTACGTTTTAGTCACTTATGTTTTTATTCTGTTACAAAGTGATCACTCTTCTGTTAAGTTTCGTTATCTCCCTAACGGTAATCCTACGTGGCAGTCCAACTAGATTTTAAGTGCCAACTTGGATTTCCAAATAGGATGAGAATATATTTTTAATTAAATAAATTTAATTAATTAAAATTTTTAAACCCTAAATATTAGTTGAAAAAACCATTCATCTCCTCTATTTTTTTTTACCTTTCTTTTTCATTTGACTAAAAAAAGCTATTATCATCAGAATTTTTTATTCAGATACAAAAACAAAAGAGGATTTAATGGAGGGTCTAGGTATGTCTTCTTTACCAACAAATTTATGTTCTAAGACTTAAAATCAAGTGATTTGTTTGTTCAATCCAATTTTTGTTTGTTTGTTTGTTTATTCTAAGAAAAATTTATATCTTCTTCATGTTCTTGAATAATTGGTTTCTCAATTCGATCTTTTCTGATCTGAATCAGTTTGTTTGTTCACAATCCATTTGTGGGTATTCCATATTTTTCTTTCTTACTGCTGATTTTGTGCTGATATAGAATTAATATAAAAAAATTTTACATTCTCAATCATCTATTCTGCATCTGTTTTGGCTTTTTTTGATTAATTTCATTTTAGATGGAATTATTTCACTTATTTTGCTTTTCTTCTATGTGCGAAATCATGTATGGAAACTTGTAATCTATCGCTCTATTGTTTGTACTATCGTTGTTGTTGATATAGAATGGATTCAGGTTGTCTACTTTATTCAGAAAATAAAAATCTTTCTTATTAATGAATAAGATGACAGACATCACAGCTGCCACAACAGTAGCAGTAACTGATGTCTCAGATGCAATCACAGCCTACTCAATTGCAACAACAGTTGGGTTTGCAAAAGTAGCCCAATCAAGTAAAACAAAATATGCAACAGAGACTTCAAGCATCAGCTCAAACATCAAGTTCCTTGCTTCTATTGTATCAATCACAGAGAGCTATTCCGGAGACATCATCAAGTATGTTTTTGAATTTTTATAGTTACATATTGTTGCTCTTTGCCTTATTTCTTTCTTGTTTTCTGATATTGTGTTATTTAGAATAGTCTGAAATTTCTAGCAGTTTGTTTGATTATGTTAGGTTGGTTCTATTCAATTCCTTTGTCCAACGTTTGTATCTTTGTTCTTCCTAGTAATCTAACTTTCAAGATATTCCCAACATGAAGCTCAACATGAAATATGAAATTAGGATATTGCAGTCCTTAAAATCGGCTTGTTACCATTTTTGTATCAAATTAGAGGGTAAACATGCTTGCAAATGTTAAGAGTTTTGTTTGGAGAAGGGTGTACAAAGAATGTCCAAATAAGCAAGTGATTACAGTGAGGCATTTCTTTCCTGCATGAAATGGTCTAAAGGGTGTCAAAACTCAATTGTTTTAGTGGTGTCTTGGCTCAGTTTCATTGCTTCTGCTGAGACATGAGATTTGTGCTATAGATTTAGTTAAGTTTTATATCTGAACTATACATCCCTTGTGTCTAATTTGTTCCACAAATCATTTTAATGCTTTAGTCTGATTCACCCTTATTAGCTGCATTATGATTCTTGCGTCTCCCCTTCTATGCTATGTGCACCTTAATTTTCTTTAAGAATTGGTCATATTATGTTCAAATTTTCCCCTATTCCATAAGTTATTTATTTCAATGTTCTTTTAGACATGCAACAAAATCATGTTGATTGATATTAAGTTTTTAAAATTTGTAATCTTCTCAAGTTTGCAGATTGATATTAAGAATTATGATTGTTCGTAAATGCTCCCTCGATCATGTTGATGATCAAGCTACTGCAGTCCCAACTATAAATGCTTTTTTGCTTACGCGTTGTCGATCCACTCCTACTAAGAGCTGGTTAGAAGAAACTAACAAGGCCGAAGAGGACGAGGAAGAAATCATGGGTGTAAATAAACTATGAAACAAACATGTAAATTTGAAATTAATTACCAAATAATATGAGCAATTTCATGCAAGAAAAATCTGAATCTTTTGTCTCAGAGCTAGGTTTGGGGTGTTACATTTAGTGGTATCAAAGCTAGGTTGCAAAACTTGGTTTTTAAGAACTAATTTTTAAATGATTTAAAATGACTTGACTGAGAATGTGGTACACCAAGTATCCGGTACCAATCCTGTAAGTACTTTGATAAACTGTCATGCTAATATAGATAGTCTGTCCTGAAAACACTCTAGTTAGTATATAGTGAAACTACAGTGAAACTAGAACTGATAGAGACTGTGCTTGCAAAAAATAAACTCTGAATTTATGATACTGCTTTACATAAAACACCTGTTAATAAATATTAGAACTGTAATTGATTCATAAAATTCGTAATACAGACAAATTTGAATAGACATGAGTGCACGAGGTATCTGTGGACGTGGTACTAGAGGCCAAGGTAGAGGCCGTAAGGGGGCTCGAGCTGAGTCATCTTCTCTGGGCAACATGCCGAACCTGGATAGGAGTGAGACACCAGTGTCACCCGTTACTGAGACTGGGTCTCAAGATCACATGGCTGTGGATGACGCATTGTCTCAAGCTATGTTAAGGATACTGAAGAGGGTTGCTGGGCCCGCTGTTACTACTACTGGACTACAGTCATGTGCTGATTGTGGTAGACGCCATCAGGGCGAGTCTTGGAGGAGGACTAAAGCATATCTAAGGTGTGGATCATTGGATCATCGTATTAGAGAGTGTCCATTGAGGGCCGGTTAGATACAAGCTCAGAGTACCGGTACTGCACAACCATAGAGGGTAGCACATCAGCCACCGAGAGGTCGTGGTCAAGCTAGAGGTAGTAACAGTTTAGGCCGTGGACAGAGAGCACCGGGTAGAGGTGCTGGACAGACTGAGGTGAGGTAACCTGCTCTTGTTTATGCTACTCATCACCGAGAGGACAGAGATGCTCCAGATGTTATCACTGGTACGTTCCTTATTTTTGATGTACCATATCATTCATTGATGGACATAGGGTCTACTCACTCATACATAACTAGCAATATATCTGAAAACTTGAGGATTTTGATTGAGAACACTACGAGTAAGGTTACTGTACTGAGTCCGTTGGGACAGTTTATAAGGGTTAATAAGTTATTCAGAGATGTACCGTTAGAAGTTTAAGGGGAGATCATATTGGCTGACTTAATGGAGCTTCAGTTTGGAGAGTTCGATCTGATTCTGGGTATGGACTAGTTGGTCAAGCACCGTGTCAGTTTGGATTGTGTGACTAAGAGGGTTGTCTTGAGAACTGAAGAGGATAATGAGGTAGTTGTAATTGGAGAGTGTCGGGATTATCTATCAAATGTGATTTCTACACTGATGGCTGAAAAGCTTATTCGCAATGGATGCGAGGCGTACTTGGCCTATGTAAGTGTTTCTGCTTCTAGGGACTCTATTGTAAAGGATATCCGCACTGTAAGGGAATTTTCAGGCGTCTTTCCTAAGGAGCTACCGGGTTTACTTCCGAATGGGAAGTAGAGTTTGGGATTGAGCTTTTTCCTGGTACAGCTCGGTGTTTATCACTCACTATCGAATGGCACCGAAAGAGCTTACAGAGCTTAAGGCTCAGATTCAGGAGTTTTTGGATTTTGGGTTCATCCGCCCTAGTATGTCTCCGTGGGGAGTACCGGCACTGTTTGTTAAGAACAAAGATGGATCCATGAGGATGTGTATTAACTACCGACAACTGAATAAGCTGACCATTAAGAACAAGTATCCGTTATCGAGGATCGATGATCTGTTTGACCAGTTTTGAGGAGCTTCGGTATTCTCTAAGATTGATCTCCAGTCTAGGTACCATCAGTTGAGGGTTAAGGAGGCTGATGTACATAAGATGGCATTTAGGACTCATTATGGTCACTACAAGTTCTTAGAGATGCCATTTGGACTGACTAATGCACCAGCAACTTTCATGGACTTGATGAACCGAGTGTTTCAGCCCTACCTAGATCGATTTGTAGTGGTGTTCATCGATGAAATATTGGTTTATTCTAAGACTGAGGATGAGCATGACGAGCACCTTAGAGTGGTTCTTCAGATTTTGAGGGAAAAGTAGCTCTATGCTAAGTTCAGCAAGTGTGAGCTCTGGTTACATAAAGTAACATTTCTGCGCCATGTGGTGTCTACAAAGGGGATTCAAGTCGACCCTAGAAAGATTAAGGCTATACTGGATTGAAAACAACCAAAGAATGTGTCCGAGATCTGTAGTTTTCTGGGACTGGTGACTTACTATCGGTGGTTTGTGGAAGGCTTCTTATTGATTGCAGCATCCTTAATTAAGCTGCTACGTAAGGGTGTTCCGTTTGTCTGAACTGATGCATAGTAAGAGAGCTTCGAGATGCTCAAGACTGTACTGACTAAGGCTCATGTTCTGATACAGCCTGAGCCTAGAAAGGAGTTCGTACTTTATAACGATGCTTCACATGTCGATTTGATATGTGTGTTGATGCAGGATGGTAAAGTTGTGGTATATGCGTCTTGCCAACTCAAGACGCATGAGGCTAACTATTTGACACATGATTTGGAATTACCTGCCGTGGTTTCTGCTCTAAAGGTTTAGAGGCACTATCTATATGATGAGAAATGTATCATCTACACTGATCACAAAAGCCTTAAATACCTCTTGACTCAGAAAGAGTTGAATCTTAGACAGCATAGATGGATTGAGCTGCTTAAGGACTATGATTGAACCATTGAGTACCATCCGAGCAAGGCCAATGTGGTGGCCGATGCATTGAGCCATAGGGATATGACTGATCTGAGAGCGATGTTCGCTTGGCTTTCTGTTCGATGATGGGAGCTTGTTGGCTGAACTACAAGTTAAACCGACTTGAATCGAGCAGATTAGGGATAAACAGCTAAAGGATGAGTCTTTAGGTCTTCAGTTCTGACAAATTGAGAGTGGTAACACTACGGACTTTGGGTTGAACTCTAAGGACGTGTGTATTTCCAAGGCCGGATATGTGTGCCGAATGATTCTAATTTGAAACAGTCTATACTGAAAGAGGCGTATAGTAGCCCTTACGCTATGCACACTGGTGGGAATAAGATGTACCGAGATTTTTTAGAGTTGTATTGGTGGCTAGGATTGAAGTGAGAGGTTACTGATTCTGTGGCTAGATGTCTGACATGTCAACAGGTTAAGGCTGAGCATCAGTTACCTTCGGGTTTGCTGCAATTGGTTAAGATTTTGTTATGGAAATGGGAGCGAGTAACGATGGATTTTGTTAGCAGGTTACCTTTAACACCCACTAAGAAGGATTCACTGTGGGTCATCGTGGATTGATTGACCAAGTCTGCGCACTTCATAATGGTTAGGACAGATTATTCTCTACAGAAGCTGGTGAAACTTTATATTTCTGAGATAGTGAGACTACATGGGGTACCAATTTCAATTATCTCTAATAGGGATCCTCGCTTCACGTCTCAATTTTGGAAAAGGCTACATAAGCCCTGGGTTCAAGGTTGGACTTCAGTACTACGTTCCATCCTCAAACTGATGGTCAACCGGAAAAGGTGATTCAGATATTGGAGGATATGTTGAGGAGCTGTGTTATCAATTTTTGGAGTAATTGAGAGGAGTATCTACCACTAGCGGAGTTTACTTATAATAACAGTTTCCAGTCTAGCATTCAGATGGCACCTTACAAGGCTCTGTATGGTTATATGTGTCGTACACTGCTATGTTGGACTGAATTGGGTGAGCGACATGTATTGGGTCCTGAGTTGGTCTCTGAAACAGAGGATAAGGTTCAACTGATTCGGGATCATCTAAAGGCGGCTTCTGATAGACAGAAATCCTATGCTGATCTGAAGAGGCATGAGATTGAGTATTCTGTGGGAGACCTGGTCTTTCTTAAGGTCTCTCCATAGAAGAAGATTCTAAGGTTCGGTCGTAAGGGCAAGCTGAGTTCTAGGTTTATTGGGTACCAGATTTTGAAGCGAGTGGGACCGTTCGCTTATCAGTTGGAGCTATCTTTAAAGTTGAACCGTATCCACGATGTGTTCTACGTATCAATGTTGAGACGCTACCACTCTGATCCTTCTCACATTGTCCCTATTGAGGAGATTGAGGTTAGGCCGGACATGACTTTTGAGAAGGAGCCAGTTCAGATTCTGGATTGCGATGTAAAGGTTCTGTGGAAGAAATCCATTCATTTAGTAAAGGTGTTGTGGCGTAATCTAAGTTCAAGTCATGACTTTGACTAAATTTTGGAATTTTTCTGAATCAAGCCCTATCTTTGGTCAGTAGGCTTTTAATTAATTGTTTGTAAGTATATAATAAAATGGGTCTGCTGGTCTGGTGGTTAAGTTGAGTGTTGGGATGTTAGAGGACTTGTGTTCAAATCCCTGCATGAGGGGGTTAATTTTTGCTTGGTGGACTGTAGGAGTTTCAGTTTAGCTGAAATACTTAGGTGGTTGTGAGTAGTGGGGATTGTGGGAATGAAAGTAGGAAAGAATTTAGGGTTTTCTGATCAGAATGTTAGTTTCCTGATAATCTTTCTTTCTTTTTCAAAATTTTGGTGACTCTTGGGAAGAAGTCCTGACGTTTTCTTCATTTCCTCCCTTGTTCTATATTCGGCTTTGCTCTTCTTTCTTCCATCTTCTCTTTGATTTCATTTCTTTTTATTGACTTTCACCGTCATCTTTGCTAGTTCGATTTTTGTCACACATTTCGGTAAGTGGATTCTCGTGGTTTGTAAGTTATGAATATTAAGTTTTTTTATTAGGGTTATTGTCGCTTTGGCAGCAGCATATTGCAAGGATCAAGGTTCTCCTCGTGCTATTTCGTGACCGACTGATTCGAGGTAGTTGGGGTAAGCATCATCGCTTTAAGGATAAGTATCTGGATTTGGGTTCGGTTTTAGTTCGATTTCTAAGTGTTTAATTCAGTGCTTTATTGGTTGATTATAGGTTCTGGGGTGCTTGGAAGTGTTTCTACATTGAAATCGTACGAGTTGTGTACCTGAAAACGCAGAAAATAAGGTTCCGGTGAAAGCCGAAAACCTCACTGTCGATGCCACACGGGAGTGAGGTCACCCGTGTGGTAGGTCGTATGCCATAACACGGGTGTGTGATCAACAAGGCCAGGCCGTACGTACAAGACACGACCGTGTGATGGCTAGGTAGGCCGTGTGCGACACACGGGCTAGACTGATTTGGGTCTTGTGGGCCGCACGAGCTTGCTAGCCCACACGGATAATCCACACAAGCGTGTGGAAATTTGGGCCAGGCCATGTGATCCACACGAGCCATGGCCAATCTGGGCGTGTAGGCCCACACAGGCAAGCCACAGGGGCGTGTGAGCCCATTTATCTGAAATGATTTCTAGGGTTACACAGGTCGCCCAAGTCGACTGTGAACCTATTGTAGGGTCAGTAAGTGTTACCTAAACCCCTGAATGTATGATCTGAGTGTATGTGATGCATGATAAAGTATGCATGATTACTGGTATATATATATGTTTACATATGACTAATGGTTGCATAACAGCATGACATATTGTATGTTGCATTGCATTGGGTTGGGATGATGATATATTGGAGGAAGTGTACTGAAAGGCTTTAAGCCTATTATCTGGCAACTTAGCTGCAATATACTGATTATATAAGACATTTGGTACTACTTGGAGTGTAGGGATGGGTGGGTGTTTTAAACCCCACATGGAGTGTTGGGATGGACGAAGATGGTGTGTAACGACTGGTTGGGTAGGACTACATATTTGATACTGAAACTGAAATGGGCTAAGGCCCGAATTGCTACTGAAATTGTAATGAGCTTAGGCCCCAGATTGCATTTGACTATTTATTGCTAATTAATTGTATGCATGTTTTTTGTGGGGATTACACACTAAGTTTACGTAAACTCACCCCTTCTATTTAATGTGTACAGGTAATCCCCAGACTTAGACGGATCAGTGGGACGGGGACTCAACGGTGACCACATGGGTTATTTTGAAATTGCTTTACATTCCTTTATAGTTTATTTTATATTTCTCTTGAGATATTTGGTTGTAAATTTGGGACTTTCAAACTGTTTGTTTTTATTTTGGATTTAGATTGTTTTCATGGTTTTTAAACTGCCAAACTCAAGATAAACTCGGTTTTATTAAAAATAAAGGTTTTACTATGCGCAAATAGTTTTCCTCAAATGTCACAGTTTTAAAAGCTTCTACTACAGAGAATATTTTTAAACGATTCAGTAACAAGGAAATAAATTTAAAATGGACAAGATAATTAGTCGCTAATCAACAGGTATGTTTTAACTTGATAAATGCGATTTCAATTTCCATTTCATGTGACATCGCCAGATTCGGCCATAACGTCTAGGCCGGGTTTGGGGTGTTACATCCCACATATAGGCAAGTTCTTTAATTCATCAATCTTTTTATCTTATCACATTACATTTCAATTGTGAACTTACCATTTCATTACTTTTTCTCACCCATTTCATTTGCATAACACAAGACATAAACATAAACATCAACCATAACCACAAGCTTGATACAAACCTAATCGTCATCATCAATACATAAGTTAGTACATTTATACATAAGTTTTTTGGGATCAAGCATGTGATAAATCATTTCATTAGAAATTACATTCTTTGATTTATACTACCTTTTCATGAACATAAGCATATTTCCATTTGAACACTTACCATTTCAATATATACCATTAAGATTAAACATGGTATAATCCAATCTTAAGCTTGGCACAAGCTTAAGTATTATCCACAGCACATGTTAGTGTATCAACTTGCAAATCACTTTTTATTCTTTTTCTTTACTCTTTTCATTTGCATAGTACAAAGTATAAACACAAAAATTAATCATATGTGTTCCTGTCATCCACGATCTCAACCGATGAATTGAAACATTCAATTCAAGCTTAAATATATGGAAATTCTATCAAAATTAGTAAACAAGCTACCTTACCGAGATTTACAATCAGATGAATTCATCTATGTTCATATCAATATTCAATAAATAACAAATCTTTCAAATTCATTAAACAAATTACCTTACCGAGGTTTTCCATTCGAAGAACAACTTATGGATAATAGTACATCGTCAGATCAACCGAACACACCAGACAGAAGCTCATAAGAGCTGATCCAATCGAAATACGCTAAACAGAAGCTCACAAGAGCTGGTCCACCCGAAACACAACAATAGAAGCTCATAAGAGCTTAACAGAAGCTCATAAGAGCTGATCCACTCGAAACACGCCAAACAGAAAGTATAACGCGAGAGTTCGCAACAAATATTAAACCTCGATTTACTTGGGTAATAAACAGATACTCCCTCCAATTCCATCTCCACTCCAATCCTCCGTAACACACCAAAACACGATTGTACTCTATCCCGCGTTTAATCCAAACTGAGCATCAAAATCAATAGTATATCTCTATTTACTAATCATTATCCATAATTAAAAATAAATATATTAGTTGTTCAATGATAATCTACTCAATAATTCATAGTGATATTAAATTCTAAACCGTACGAACTTACCTGACCAAATCGCAAAAATGTCAAAATATAGGGTTTTTTGGTAATTTTTCATTCTTCTTTATTTTCTACTCGATCTTGATCTAAATTAATAATTTTATTCAATTTATTAATATATATATATAGTAAAACAATTTATTTTATACAATTTAGTTAATTCTGGAAATTTTACAAAATTACCCTAATATTTTACTTTTATTCAATTTAGTCCCTGAGCCTAAAATATGCAATTCAACCATTTTTATTACAAATTCCTAACATCTGAATATTGTTAGCTTCCATTCCAGCCTATTTTTGCAACAATTTCACACTAAGTCATTGTATTTTACTATTTCAACAATTTAATCTATAATCAGCAAATTTATCAAAATTACTTAACAAAATACTTATAAATAACAACTAATACTTCAAATTCATCAATTAACATCTAAAATCATAAAAATTCATCAATGGAAACACTCAAAATCTTTAATTTTCAAAAACGAATGTACAGGCTAATTAGACCTAATTGCAATGATATCAAAAACATAAAAATTACAAGAAAAAAGTCAATATTACCTACCATGCAAAGAAATCACCCAAAACCAAAGCTTCACCTCCTTGGCTATGGCCTTTGGCCATTGAAGAAGAAAATGAAAGTAATTTTGTTTTTCCTACTTTAATTTTGTTTAATTTTATTTAAACTTTCATTAATTTACAAAATTGCCATCCAAAACACATGATTTTATCATTTCCTATTAAATTGCCGCCCCACTATACTAATTGGGGAATAATTTTTACTTAAGTCCTTCATCCTTTATTAATTAAGCTATTTCATCACTTAAATGCTATATTTAGCATATTTTGTACTTTTTATAATTTAGTCATTTTTAATTAATTAACTATCTAAACGTTAAAATTTCTTAACGAAACTTTAATACAATAACACTCCGTAAATATTTATAAAAATTATTTATGGCTCAATTTATAGAAACGAGGTCCCGATACCTCATTTTCTAAAACCACTTGACTTTAAGGTTTTAACACTTGAACTTAATTAATCATTTATATAACATAAATCACCATATCAAAAACTTTTTTAAAATCATATTTGACTCTTAAATATTAAATAATAATATTTATGAACTTACTCGTCAGATTTGTGGCCTTGAAATCACTATTTTCGGCACCATGAAAAAATAGGCTGTTACAGTATGACGCACTATGAACGTCATAAGTGAAAAAATCTATAAAAGAATTCAAAATATATTCTACTTAGATCATATCTGATGTACTATCAGTTTAGTCCATCACATCTATATTTCTATCTTTTGGGAATCATCCGCTCCAATACTCAAAATACAGCATCTCTCCAATTGAACTTGATAGATGACATATTAATCTTTCAATTGTTTTGCTCATTTTCGATTAGACTAAGAACATGTTTAGGTTCATCTACTAATATAACTTGTCTTTCCTATTACGATCCAACCAAGTAATACTGTTTAATATTAGTTAAATATTAGATAACCAGTAAACTAATATTTGTTTCTATTTTGTTTTACATGCAAAAATCATTGAGGACATTATATAAAGGGTATTAATATAATTCATGGATAATTTTATTAAACTAATTTGTTCGAAAAAATACAAGTATATAAACGAATATACTATTCTTAAGACACTAAATTCAACAATAACGTGGATACTTATGTAAACTTTTTATTTAGGTGTCTAAAATATTTTTTTTTTTATAATTGATTGACTACTGTATAGTTTACCTCATTTGAAATTAAGTTGAATTAATTAATTATTTTCTAAACTACTTTTCATATTAAAATATACATATTTATCAAAAATAATATCTAAACAATTTTTTCACATTAGTAGCTTCATCAATCAATCTCACAAAGTGCCACGTGGCTTAAAACCACAAAAGCATTATCACATCATTATTTATATTAAATAATTTAAAAAAATACATAAAATAACAAATTTAAAATATAAAATAAAACTTAGATGTTATTTGGTAAACTAAAAATTAAGTGCTAAACGATAGGCGTTGGAAATTTAAGTACTGAATTTAAGTTATAGAATTTGTTTGATACATTATTTAAAATTTATTATAAAATATAACTATATTGTTTGATAAGTATATATTTTAAATTATAAAAAGTATTCTATATTTTATCTTAATTTTTAAAAATTTCATCTTGTTATAAACGAAAGTCAAATTTTAAACATAAAATTTTTAATAGGATAATAAAATATTAAAATAAATAAAAAATATAATTAAAAATATTCTCTATTAGGTGATAAGTAGATCATTTTCCATATTTTTTATAGAAAAAATTCTATATTTTTATTTTGGATTATCAAACATGGGAAAAAATTAAATCCATCGAAAATTAATATTTTCGATGGATTTAATTTTTTCAATAATTTATCAAACAAGGCCTTAGAAAATATATATGAATTCAAAAAATTATGAAACTTTTTATAATATATTAATTATATAAAAATATAAAAATTAAAAATTCAATTTTTAATAAAAATATAAAATTCAAAATAAAATTACAAAATATATATTTTATTTTTATATTATATATAATCATATAAAATTTAAATAATTCTAAATATATAGAGAGATTTTTAAAATTTTAAGAAATGACTTAATATTCAAAATAAAAGTTTAAATTGTTATGAATATCTTATTAAGTGGATGTCTATCATGATTAAGATAAAGTTTTAATGTACTTTAAATTCTAATTTAGATATCTACTTCTTTTATACTTCTTATGCCTATAAATAGAGATTCTAATAAAGTATTGTAATCACCCATTTTGATCAATAAAATACATTTTCTATTGCTTTCATATTTTCTTTATTCTTTATTCTCTCCATCTCTCTTTATTTTATAACATAAATATATATATGTAAGTTTTTATTTTTTTCAACATTTTATAAATAATTAAAAAATTATATAAATATAAAAAATTCAAAAATATAAGTGTATAAATAGTTCAAATACTATTAAAATATAAAAAAGCAAAAAAAAATTATAATAACTTTTATCATGCTTATATAGCTTTTTGTGCTGCTTTGCAATGCTTATGTGACTTTTTGTGCCAAGTGGTAATATTTAATTGGTTAAATTCTTCTTTTAATAATGGTAACAATTGAGACAATTTGGGTGATAGAAATATAATTAAGGTATCACTTTTGAATAAAAAAAGTTTAGATATTAAAATATAAAAAGTATATAAAATTTAGGCAACAATTTATTAATTAAGCTTTAAAATTACATATTTTCGTGCTCATTTGTTTAAATTAAATGAAAACTTATTTGTAAATATTAAATAAATATATTTATGTATATTAAATACATATTTTTATAAACATGTTCATGATCATATAATAAAATATGTCCGCAAGCAGTTAAAAAATTGTTCATAAATAGTAAATAAAAAACCAAAAATAAATATATTTCTAATTTTTTAAATATAAAATAATCAAACATAGATATCAATAAATATATTATAAAGAAATACATACATACTGTAACCTCCTCAGTCAGGCCTAGATGTTAGACCCAAATTCAGGAAATTACATTAGCCACTGAGATAGCCCAGTAAACTATCAGAGTTTTTAAAACGGTCATTTTAAAACATTTATTTATTTTTAGAAGAAAACTTAGTCTATTTTTTTTATAAAAGCTCACGAGTTATCAAGAAACGATGTCTACTTTTCTTTTAAAAACTTAGTTAATTTTCTATTTACCTGTTACTCAAAATCTTCAATTAAAATTTAGCAGCTCAAAAACGGATAAGAGTTTACATTTTTAATAAAAACAAAAGTTCATGCATAATTAATTAATATTCATGCTTCGACATCCTAAAATCAGATTAAATGTTATGCATGCTAAAAGAAAACAAATCCTAAATCTCATGCCACAGTTCAAAATATTTTAATACAGTCTCTAACTAAATCTCATGCCATGGGCAGTGCGTCGCCTTCTACATGTGCTGAGGCAATTCAATCCCCAAATTGTCTTCTTCATGGAGACAAAACTTGATGAGAAAAAAAGATGAAAAATGTGAGAAGACGGTGTAGTTTCGTTAATAGGATTGACATATGGGCTAAAGGTACTAAAAAAGGCATTTGTTTAACATGGAAGGAAGAGATGTCTATTGATTTGAGATGTTCTGCATAGAATTTTATTGATGTGATGGTTAGGAGTTGTAAGAAGGATTGACTCTTAATGAGTTTCTATGGCTCCCCATTTGCAAGTTAGAGGAGTAGTTCATTGAATGATCTTAAAAGGCTAGGGTTGAATAATGATCTCCCGTGGCTTGTTTGTGGAGACTTTAATGAAATTATGTACGCTTTTGAGAAGAATGGGGGTTTGCCGAGGGAAGAAAGAAGAACGGAGCTATTTAGATAAACACTAGAGGATTGTTGACTTATTGATATAGGGTACTCAGGACTATGGTTTACTTGGGAGCAAGGCAACATGCCTGAAACAAATATCAAGGAAAGGTTGGACAGGGGGTGGCAAACGAAGATTAGTTAGAAAGTTTCCAAATGCATTGATTCGCTATTTACCACATTATTCCTCGGATCATTACCCTCTATTAGTACACTTGGATCACGAGGGAGAAGGGAAGGTAGCTAGGGACTTTAAATTTGAGGCTTGGTGGACTATAAAAGACTTGTTCGAAGGGGAAGTTAAAAAAATCTGGAAAATGACTAAGGGAGATAACTTTTCAAAATTAAAGAGGCTTCGATTCAGTTTGAGAGGATGGGCTAAACGTGTTAAGGGGAAAAAGAATAAGTTGAAAGAGCAATTGATTAGGAAACTGAAAAGTTTAATGGCAACCAATCTCGACGATGATAATTTGGTAGACCTTATTGATACAAAAATTCATTCAAATATGGAAATTGAGAAGGATGAGGTGTTTTGAGAGAAAAGGGTAAGAGTAAATTGGCTTAAAGCTAGGGATAAGAATATATCTTCCTTTCATAAATATGCCTCTCAACAAAGGAGAATGAATACTATTAAGTGTCTAGATTATGGTGATGGTAGAATGATTAGGGATCACAATGAAATGGAGAACATAGCGAGGAGTTTCTTTGGGAATCTTTTCACATCAAAATGAGGGGCAATAGAGATGGACCATATTTTAATGGGAGTTGAAAAATGTATCTCTGATCAAGCTAATATGACTTTAACTGTGGCATATAAGGAAGAGGAAGTTTTTTGAGCTTTGAGAGATATGGGTCCCATCAAGGCATGGGGAGTTGACTGTTTTTCGGCTATCTTTTTCCAAAGATGTTGGCATATTGTGGGTAAAGAGGTAAGCCAATATTGTTTAGGAGTTCTTAATAATAATATGGATTTTTAGAACCTATAAATGTAACAAACATAGTTCTTATTCCTAAAATTCCAAATCCTACTAGAATGGCAAATTTTATACCGATTAGCCCTTGTAATGTTATATACAAAGTGATTTCTAAAATGGTTGCAAATCACTTTCAAAATGTCTTAGAAGATTGCATCGATAGTTCATAAAGTGCCTCTATGCCGTGGAGATTGATTTCGGATAATGTATTACTTGCATATGAAATTCTATATACATTCGGCCAGAAGAGGAGTGGTAGGAAGGGTCTAATGGCACTAAAGTTAGATATGAGTAAATTATAGATATAGTGGAATGGGGTTTTATGTGTGCTATGATGGAGAAAATAGGTTTTCATAGGGCTTGGGTGGATATAGTGTTGAAGTGTTTATCGTCAATATCGTACTCGATTAGTATTAATAGAAGGATGGGATGATCTTTTCAACCAACTAAAGGACTTTGACAAGGGGACTCTTTGAGTCCTTTTCTTTTTCTTATATGTAGTGAAAGACTTTCATCCCTTATGCAACATGCTGGGAAGGAGGGGTTAATAAAGGGAGTTAAGGCGAGTAAGACCGAGCCACGGGTTTCCCATATTCTTTTTGCAGATGACTGTATAATTTTTTGAAGGGCGACAATAAAAGGAGTTGCTGTCTTAAAAAATATTTTGAGGGAGTATGAAGTTAGTTCGGGACAATGTGTGAACTTTGATAAGTCCACGATCTTCTTCAATACAAATACTTGTGAATTGATGCAAGTACAAATTTCAAGTGCTTTGAGGATGAGGTATTCGAATAACCCAAAGAAATATTTGGGTCTCCCTAATATGGTGCGCCGAAAGAAAAAAAAGCCTCTCTTCTAATTTTGAAAGCTCGTATAAAGTAGAAGATTGATAGTTGGAGTACTATGTTTTTATTCTAAGGGGCAAAGAGGTGTTTATTAAGTCTGTTTTATAGGCCATTCCAACCTATTCAATGTATTGTTTCCTTCTTCTAAAATCTTTGTGTGAGGAAATGGAGAGTATTGTAGTACGATTTTGGTGGCAAAAAAGTCATGGCAAAAGAGGAATGCATTGGTGTGAATGGGGTAAACCGTGCAAGTTAAAGGAGGATGGAGGTTTGGGTTTTAGAAGCTTAGCTAAATTTAATGTGGCCATCCTCGCCAAACAAGGGTGGAGACTTATTTCAAATCCTGATTCATTAATGGGTAGGGTGTTGAAAGCAAAATATTACCCAAATTCGGATTTTCTTAACTCAAGTTTGAAGGCAGGAGCGTCCTATACATGGAGAAGTATCCGGGCAGCGAAGAAAATATTACAAGATGGTCTATGCTGGAGGGTAGGTACGAGCAACAATATCTATATCTTATATAATGCATGGATCCCGAGTTCCGTTAATTATAAAATTTCTTATCCAGTTCTTAATTGTAATATGGAATTAGTTGCTGAGCTCATCAATAGTGCTAATAGAGAATGGAGAAGTGAGATTATTATTGATGTTTTTGATGCTGTTGATGACGCCAGGATTCTCTGAATTCCGCTCGCAAAAATCCTGCATGATGATGAGCTGGTGTAGAGAAGTGAACCTTCTGGAGAGTTCGCTATTAGAAGTGTCTATAAACTATTACAAGCTGAAACCTATGATCCTAATTTAGAGGAATTACAGACCACGATTAGAATGTTCTGTCGAAGACTATGGAGCCTTAATCTACCTTCTAAAATTAGAATTACAGTTTGGCGTATTTCAAACAATTTTATCCCATCTATGTCAAACTTGTATTTTAAAAGACTATCAAGGGCTGTAATATGCCCTAGATGCAGGGATGGAGTTGAAACCTTAGCGCATGTCTTTCGTGGTTGCCCTGTTGCCAGTTAAGTCTGGGGATTACTGGGGTTATTAGTTGTTCTCTCTAATGTAAATCAAGGGTGGTTTGAGTAGCTTACCCGGGTTCTTAACATTTGTTCAACATGGCAGTGCCGAATTTCTTGTCTTACCCTTTGGGATCTGTGGACTGCAAGAAATAAAAGAGTTCATGAGCATATGATTCAGTCAGGCAGAGAGAGCTCTAACTTTATTCATAGATTTATTTGTTTAGATGGCATCGAGGAAATGATGCATACAAGGGTGGTCGGCATTGCAAGATGGGAGGCCCCTTCTGGGGAGTAGGTCAAGATCAACTTTGACGTGGCATTTAACAGGGCTCTTTTTCGGTCAGGGTTGGGGTTTATTGCCAGAAACGCAAGGGAGAGAGTGGTTGCCTCCGGTTCAACTATACACGAGAATGTTGGCTTGGCTTTTGCAGCGGAGGCCCTCGCCTGCTTTGGGGCAGCTCAAATGGGGATCGATTTGAGCATAACAGAAATAATTTTAGATGGAGATTCACTTTCGACTATTAAAAAATGTAAATCAGTCTCCATAGATAAGTCAGAAATTTCTCTCAATATTCGAAACATTAAGAGCATTTTAGGGAATTTTCGGAAGATTTGTTTCATGCATGTTAGAAGATCAGCGAACAAGCTTGCTGACACTATAGCTTCTGTAAGTTTGAGAAAAGGTGAGGAGTTTTACCTGAGGAGTTCTGTCCCGAGATACGCTGTGAAGATTCTAGTAGACAATTGGATTCGCGAACCTGATTGAGGCTTGTGGAAGAGATCAAATTTTGAGTCCTTGTGTGAAACAAAGGCTTTGCAGATCTGGTCTTGAGGAAATAAAGCTTCTGGATGCAGGGATGGGAATTTGGAAATTTTTTGGGAAATGGAAACCGTCGGTCATTGGTGCCGACTTAAAGGATGGGACGGGTAAGGGTTTTCCCTAGGCAACGAGCTATTTCTTTTTCTGTTTCTTTTTCGCATTAGGTTTAGGTTGTCTAGTCTTTTGTTTTTCCAATGGGCTTATTTGGTTTCAAGCCCCTTTTTTAGGACTGATTGTTTTAAGTGGCTTATGCATATTAGTAATAGCTCAGGCTTTTCTTTAAAAAAAAAATTATCAAACCAAATTAATTCATTTGGCAAAAAATGGAAAATAAAATTTGTTTTCGTGTTGTTTCTTAAATATACTTTTAAAACATATTCCTCCAACCCAATTTTTCAGATTTCAAATAAATATATTAGATGCCGAACTAAAATCTCAAAACTAAAATATAATATGGTTAATTAAATTTTGGTGAATGAGCTTAGTAATTTGACAACTCTTCTTAAATCATTCATTTAACTTGGATTCTATTAAGGTGTGATTATAATCTAAGATTGTGCTACATCAACTTCTTCTTCTTCTTTTTTTCAATTTTATACAATATTTTTTAATTGTTATGTGATGAAGTTTCATATCAAATCTAAGTTTAAGAAACTAATTTTTTTAAAAATTGTCAGTTTAACATATTAACCTAACTCAAATATATTAACATTTAACAAAGATAACAAAATCTATTGATTTTTTCTCCATCAAGTGGGTTAACTTACGAAATACCAAATGGGTTTATTTTAGTATTTTAATTTTCTTAATTCAAAAACTTTTGATTAATGAAGAAAGTAATGATATTACAATTTACAAAGAAAGGGCAAGAAAGCTAAGAATGCTTAATATGAACTACATTTCCATCTCCATACAAATGATTGAATAATTCAAACAATTAAACTCAATCTAATTCTATTTATCTTTTTCACATTTGCATCAACAAAAGAATACTTTAATTCAAGGGTTATAACTTAACTTCAAAATTTGAGAGGATTTTGACAAATATTAAGCTTAAAATGTAAGTTTGGATAAAAATATTTAGGCTCATTTAAAATATGAGTAGAATTCGACACCAACTTTCAAGGCTTGAGCTTGACTTGGACCGACCCATTTATTAATTTTGTAATATATTATTTTAGATATTATGTAATTTATGTAACATAAAAATTAAATTTATTATACTATAATGTATACATTAAAAAAATATGTTAAGTTTGTGTTTAAAATTTTAGTAAAATAAAATTATTACATAATTAAATATTAACAATATTAAATTATTAAATACTAAACTAAAAATATTTTTTCTTTAAAAGCATTAAAAACAATATAAGAAACATAAAAATAATTTTGAACAACGTTGGAAGTGTGATAATACCATATGTAAATTAGATCCAAGCTCAATTAGGGGTGTAGCTAGGGGGCTGATAAGGGCCCCGACACCCCTTAAAATGATTTTTTTTTCATTTAAGCCCTTTAAAACTTTTAAAATTTTAAATTAGTAAAGGTAAAATTGCATTTTGATCCCCTAAAAAAGATAAAAATTTAATTTAATTCTTTAAAAATTATAAATATATAGGCAATTAAAATGATGAAATTTCATTTTTACTATTGTAAAAGTTACAATTTAATTTCTCCCTCCTTAAAAATTTTTTTTGACTTCGCCCTTGAGCTCAACCCGACCCATAAGCACAAGTTACATGACTAAATAGATAATTTGACTGGGGAAGCCTTGAAGAATAAGGACTTAACTATAAATAATCATTAAAAAGATACTGGCTCACATTGTTTCTTTTATGCAATGCCTCTTTTACCCAAAAATCCTTTAAGTTTTTAAATCAGAAGTAAAACATGCTTAAATCCACATATCCTTAATTATTAAAATAACAACGATACCAATTAAATTAAGACTAAATTCGCATTTATCAAACAAAAATTTACAAAATTTGGGGCTTTACACAATGCTTTCAAGTTTCAAAGAGAGTGTAACACCCCTTACCCATGTCCGACGTCGGAACAGGGTACGAGGCATTACCTGACTTAAACATACACACTCATGCAAAAATCGGGCCATAAAAACTCTTTTAATTCAAAACCTTTCAAACACATGCATGACATTTCTTATTTGGGTCTATGAAGCCCAAAACATTCATCAGAATCGATTCGAGACTAAACCGAGAACTTTGAGAAGTTTCAGGAAAACTTAGATAGTTTTCTCATGAAATAGGGTCACACGCCTGTGTGGACATAGGGACAAGCCCGTGTGCCTCAGGCTGTGTAACTCTCTGTTTATGATGTCAGCGTGCACATCGAACCACACGGCCGGGCCACACGTTCGTGTCTCTAGGCCGTGTCTCTCACACGGTTGAGACACATGGCCGTGTCTCAGCCTGTGTGGCCAACACTTAGGCTATTTTCCAAGCCTTCATGTTACCCATAATATCTTACAATCTTATGCACATCAAAATTGTAAATCATGGCATCATTTTAGTGATTAAACACTTTTTAATAAGACATATCCTTAACATTAACAGGTCCACTTACAAGTAATGCATCTACTTATGCAATACCAAGTCTAGATTCCTTATTTCACATTCATAAGACTTGTCATTTTGATGACCACTTTTACCATTATACTATGGTTACCAACTTATCCATCAAGCACTCAAGTTCAATCATTATCACATTGTGTTTATAGCGTGCGATTACTACATGGCTATGACCACGTCAACTGGTCATAGAGCATACATCTAACACACATGTCATATTACTAACCATGCATGGCAAACAAACATAATCACCTTATAAACATTAGACATCACATGAATAGCTAGGCTTACAAGCCATAATCAATATGAGCCACATCTCACGGCCATATACATATAACTCAATATAAGCTGACACATTTGGCTAAAGCAAAATAATACATGTCAATCAACTAGATCCATATAGATACCATTCACTTGAAATTTCTAATATATGCTTCATTATTCCGAAGGTAGCGACTTGTTAGTGTGATACTGCCTCCGACAATCTCCAACCCCGAGCTAACTTGAAAACACTGTGCTACTCAACATGCTCACATCCATTCCTTACTAATCATATAACATGAATTGAATTCACATCTCATCAATTTCATGTAAGTACCTGTACCACTCACAATATGGTCATAACATTTCCCATTTAGCTTAAATCGTAAATCTCACCGTTGAACCATTCAGAAAGCTCTCGGATATTCACTAAGCCTCAAACATAGGGTATAATGCTGATGCCATGTCCCAGACATGGTCTTACACTAGCTCTCACATATCCGTGCCGATTTCATGTCCTAGACATGGTCTTACACTGACACATCTCGTAGCCGATGCATGTCCCAAACATGTCTTACACTGGCTTACATCTCGAGGCCGATGGATGTCCTAGACATGTCTTACACTAGCTCTCATCTCAATGCCAATGCCATGTCCCAGACATGGTCTTACATTGGCTCTCATAATGTAGTTGATGCATGTCCCAGACATGTCTTACACTGGTACACAAATAATTCGAATGTCATGGCATGAATATCCGAATTGTTTTTTAAGGTTCAAACAGGAATTCTACTATCTCAATATTCATCATACATAATCATTTCCACAACCAAGAAATTCATGCTATATCAATTTAAACACATATGATAACAATGTAGTTGTATTATTTACATACAACTTACTCGTTTCAATTGAATATCATATTCCATCAAATCTCCAAGCATTCAATCAACACATAAATGTTATTTACATTGACATCACTTTCTCTTATACAATATCATCAACATAAACTTTAACACAATCATGGAAAGATAGATTTTAAAGTATAATAACAATGGCATAAATATCATGCTCATTTAATCACACGAACTTACCTCAAATGCAATTTCGGCTAATTATTCTCTTTTTGTCCTTAACCACGCACTTTCTCGATTTAAGCCTAAATCTCGATTTTCTTAATCTAACATGATGAAATTCACTCATTTAATCACTAAATAAATTTGGACAATCAAAATTCACATTTTTGGAAAAATGACCATTTTGCCCCTAGACTTTCACAAAATGACCATTTTACCCTTAAGCCCGAAAATTTATTTTTATCGAATTTCCTTATTGTCCAAGCTTAACCGACCAATTATTACTCTTACGATAACCCCAAATTTCCACTATTTCACCCAATTACAACCTATTTTTATAATTTTTACAAAATGGCCTATTTAGGTGTTTTCCATGAAAATCCTTTCACAGAAGTTGTTTATTACATAACCAAGACTCATTTTCTTCCATTAAACATCAAAGAACATGCATGGCACACATGATTGAATTTTTGAACATAAACCCTAGTTCAAATAATGATAGAAATAGCTATATCATGCTTCAAGGATCTCAAAAACATCAAAAACATCAAAACCAACACCAAAATGACTTACATAAGAGAGGTTTATGTTGCTGAAATTTTCAAGCTCCCATGGCTGTTTTTCTTCCCTAATTTTCGGTGGAGAAAGATGGAGAAGAAGGGTGGCTATTTTTTTTTATTAGTCTTTGTATATGTCATCAAATACCAACCATACCAAATTTTTGACTTTTCAACTCTTTTGTCCCCCCTATGACCGGCCATCAACATTTTAAGGGTCTAATTTCTCTTTAAACACCCTAAATTTTGGTTCTCTATCTATTTAACATATTTAGCTAGCAAAACAAAACTTTTTTCCTTTATGCGATTTAGTCATTTTTCGCAATTAAGCATGAAATCGCTAAAATTATTTCATCAAAATTTTCATGCACTAATATAATCATGCTATAACACATAAAATATCATTAAAAATCATTTCTCCAGCCCCAGAATAGTGGTTTCGAAACCACTGTTCCTACTAGGCCTAAAATCGGGCTGTTAGAGAGTGTAACAGCCTAAAATTTCAGTGGTGTCGGAACAATGATTCGAGATCACCAAATCCAATGATTGGGATTAGGAAATTAAAATAAAATTATATTTAGAAGTGAGAGATATGTTATAGGTGAAATTAAAATTTAAAGAGAAATTATTAAATAAATTAAGTTGAAAACGAGGTATCGAGACTTAGATCTTGTAAAACCGAGCCAAAAATATTTTTATAAATATTTATGGAGTTTTAGAAATATGATTTTAAAATTTTGTTAGAAAATTTTATCGTTTGGGTGGTTAATTAAATAAAAAGGACTAAATTGTAAAGGTGTAAAACTTGTGAAAGTGATTAAATAGCTTAAGTGTCTAATGAGGAAGGACCTAAAGAGAAAATTTTCCCAAGGGAGATATTTTGGACGGAAATAACTGAGAAAAAGTCAAGAAATTAGAGAAATAAGGTCAAAATTGGAATATTGCCAAGATTAACTAAATAAAGTTAGGACTAAATTGGAATTATCTAGGTTTTTCTTCATTTTTCTTCTTTCTCATCAGCTAAAAACGCCATAGGAGGCCTGGAACAAGCTGTTTTTTCATATTTTTGCATCGTGTGAGTTTAATTCTTGCTTTTTCTTTGTAATTTTTGTGTTTTTAAGACTTTTACAACTAGGTCCTACTGTTAAATTCATTTGTTTTTTATTATATGAGTGAAATTGAAAGTTTAAATGAATAATTTCTGTAATTTTATGATGATTTAGCATGGATTTGAAGTTTTAATCTTATTATATGATTATTTTAATAAGCAATTTTAGCGGAAATTGAATTTTAAGACCTAATTGTGAAAAAGTTTGGAATTAAGGTATAATGCTGAAATTATGATTTAAAAAGGTTATGAAGTATTTTAAAGTAATATAATCAAATGTTAATTGAGAAAAATCAGTTCAATTGGAGGGTTAATTGAGCAAGGACTAAATTGTAAAAATTGTAAAATTTGGGGTAAAAGTGAAATTTCAAAAATTAAAATGCATAAGCTGTAAATTAGAGTATAATTTGAATAAATACTAATGAATAAATGGAAAAATTTTATATTATAGATCAAGAAATCGAGGATAAACGAGGAAAAGAGAAAATTTCAAAATAGTTCCAGAAATCTCTACAACTACTGCAAATTGTTCCAGGTAAGTTCGTACGGTTAAATTATTAAATTTCAATATTATTTTATGAATGATGATTAATATTTATGTAAGTTAATTGTTGAAAATAAGTAAATTATGTACAAAAGTTACTAAATTGAACTGAATATTTCGGAGGAACGGAAGACAGGAAATGAGTACGATCGTTCAGTGAAAAAGATGAATTGACGGTAAATTACCCAAGTAAACCAAGATTCAGTATTTGTTGCGAATTCTCGTGTTTGCTTTTCGTTTAACTATTACGAGCTTCTGTTAACTCATATGAGTTTCAGTTAATACTTTTGGGGTTTCAGTTCAGCTCTAATGAGCTTCAGTTAGCCTTCGGGCTTCCGTTTAGCACTTATGTGCTTCATCTAGACTTCGGGCTTCAGATCACGATGTACTCAAATCCATAAGTCGTTCCTTAAATGGACAAGTTGTAAATGTAACGTGTGGAAAAAGAAATGTAAGTAATGTTATCATTATTATTATTGAGCTCAATTAAGTAAAGTTTTTTTAAATGAGATTATGACTTACAGGATGAAAGTAACTTACTTGAAATGTCCATGTGATTTGAATTTTGGAAAACTAATATTTGGTAAGATTTATAGTTAAAGCCGACGAACGTACTAAGCTATAGTCAGCTTACTTGTAATGTTTATTGCTCTTTGTAGATTAACGGGAGGGTCAGAGGATCAGATCATCACGCTCAAGTCACACTATCTCGATTTTCCAGTAGATTTTGTTATAAATACTTTAAATGGTTTATATGGCATGTATAGGAGCTTATACGACTATGTTTTGTATTAACTCATGAATATATTAGTTAAGTTAATATAAGTTGATATATGATATGAATGGAAATTAACTAAGATGTTTAAATACTACTTGAAAGTATGAATGGATATAATGTTAGATAAAATAAGAACTAGTGATATTGTTATGAACGAATGTGATTTGGATGAAGATTGTATTTATTGAGTTGTTGTTTGTGTTGAATTGGTTGCAAATTTGAAATTGCAGGGAAGGTTAGATGTTTCTAAAGGGGTTATATTGAGTTTTTTTAATAATATAATAATAAAAAAATAAATAAACAAAAAAATAAAAAAAAATAATTATATTACGAAAAAAAATTTCGGAGTACTTGAATAAGTCCGTATTCATTTATAATACGTGAATTAGGCCTCGAGGGTTCATAATAGAGATTTAATGATTTAATTTTAGTACGTTTGTTGTTTATTCATGAATTGTTTGTAAATTAACCAATATGTTCGGTAATGCCTTGTAACCCTATTCCGATAACGGTTTGGGGTTAGGGGGTGTTACAAAGAGAGTGCCCTAAAGCATGAATATGAACATAGAATAAGCAGTGAATTTTATATGCCACCTAGTTGAATTTTTGTAGTTGTAGCAAAGCCTATCAGGCATAATGTGCCCTCCATGACCTGTCATTTATTTACCATTTTAAAACTTTTATTATGTTAAAATTAAAAATTTAATGTCTCCATTTTAATTTTACATAGTTTGGTCTGACTACTTTTATAGTGTTATTAGCGTATCTAAATTGATAATATTACTAATTGTTGCACTGCATGTGAAGAGGCGATTTTCTTTTACTATCATTTGATCGCATAATCACATAGAGAGCCACTAGGCTATGTTCGACTAATACTAAACAGTTGCTTCTTTAAAGCCATTTTTAGAAAAGAATTTTGCATTATATTTTAACAACAACTAACAACAACTGAGACTTACAAAAAGAATTATACTAGTAGAAGAAAAAAAAGTCAAATTGTAAAAAAGATAAAATTTTAAAATTTCAACATAGTATAAGGACTAAACCATAATTAGATTAAAATTTTAAAATTTCAACATAGTATAAGGACTAAACCATAATTAGACCCCTCCTTACCAGAGTGAACATGTACTCTAAATTGAGTTCTATCAACTTTAGTCATTGTATTTTTGTAAGTTCAGAAATTTCTATCATTTCTTAAAAAGTAGCAGTAATTAAATCAATTAGGTTAAATTCTACTATTAGTCTCATGTCGTGTATATATTATGGATTTTAAATTTTACTATTAGTCTCATGTCGTGTATAAATTATGGATTTAGTCATCATTCTCTGATTCAATCATATTTAATCTTTGTACTTTTCAACTTTTAAAATTTTGATCTTAACTCAAATAGTAACCATTAGATTAACCATTAGATCCATTAATTAAAATAATATAATATTTTTTGTGAATGATATTTATAAAGTAAATTCACATGACATTGTAGGTACGAGAATATGTTGGACTAAATAACAAATTTTAAATTACAAATTTAATTGCTGACGACTTAACAATTTATTATTTATTGCAAAGTTACTAAACCCATAAGTAAAATTTTCCTTAAAAAGACTTTAAGAGAGAATTGAACACTTGACAATAGGTTTCTATTTGATTGTTCTTCAGTAAGGCTCAAGAAATTAAAATCAAACTGAAACCAAATTATAGAAACAAAAATGAGGAGTATTTGCTTTTGCAAAGTAGAAACTACTATTGGAATTGTGATCCCTATTTTGATATTAAAAGTGTGAAAATAATAAAGAAGAATACGGAAATTGTTTATGCAAATCGATTTTAATCTACGTTTATGGGGCTTTGTCCAAAACAATGATACACTATATTTCTTACAGTACAACCAATAATTTAAGTTCTAACACTAGTCTAACACTAACTAATTTAGCAACCTCACCATTGTATAAAAACTAAATCACTCTCCTACTAAACTTCCCTTTCAGAATGCATCTCAAAAGACTCTCTTGATTGCTTACAAAAATAATGCACACATACATATTCCTCACTTGAACAAATGTGTACTCTATCAAGCTCTTAATTTTTTGGTTACTCTCCATGAATTAATTTAACCTAATTAAAACTTAAACTTATATACTACTTAAGTTTTATTTAGATAAGAGTTATAATCTAATTACTTTTTTATAAAGTAAAGCTCAAAATCAACATAAAATAATACTTTTATAAGAGTTTTGGTGCAGTCCAAAGTCTTTAACTATAATAAGTGGTTTTACTTGTTCTGCAAGTAATCAATCTTAATTTGTAAGAAATTAATCTTCAATTCCTCAATTTCAACTTAATCGGTCTTTATATTTTTCGATTTAACTCGTTTTATATCTCCAACAATAGATAACCCAATACTTTTGTTTAAAATTTGAAAATAAACAATTTTAACAATGGATCAATGCCTAAAGCTGCGATCCCATTTCAATCACAAAAACACTAACAAAATTAACCTTCTCTTCAAACGTTTCAACACAAATTAAGTTAAAACAAAAATACAACACCCAAATTTAAATCAATTTTCGGTTTTTTTTTTGTGTTATTGATATATTCCTCCAAACTGATTTAACTGTTGAGAGCTCTTTCATAATGAAGTCAAGGTTATAGCCACCGTTAGACTGATGGAAATTCCATGTGATTTTTGATATTTGAACGATCAATGGTGTGGAAACATGAAAGAGGATAAGGAAGCATAAAAAAAAAAAATGAACCCACTAGAAATTTTAATTAGTTGGTCTACATTAACTACAAACCCATTGTCCGAATTTCGGACCAAACGTGGAAGAAGACCGAAAAACATGGAGCAATCAATGTAAGAATGAGAGACAACTCAAAGAAAAAAAAAGTCAATACATTTTGAAATCCAGAATCTCCGATTTTTTCGTTCTACTTCACCCAATCCCACGAAATTCAAAACCCAGTTTTGTAAACCTTGTTTTTCCAATACCCAGATCTCAAATTTGATTACCTTTCCCTCTCTCGATTCATTTTCGCCATTAAAGTTAAGTTCTTTTTTTGCTTCATTGTTAGGCTTCCTGTCTTTAGTTCATCTTAAATTTACCTACAGATTCCCCAAATTTTGAGGGAATTTATCTCATTTTCCCTTCCATTGATTCTCTGTCTTGGATTCTTCAAATCATGGGAATCCAAAACGACATAGTAAAGTTCAACGTAGGTGGCAGAATCTTTCAAACGACGGCTACTACACTTGCAAACGCCGGCCGGGATTCGTTTTTCGGTGCATTGTTCGACGACAATTGGGACTTACAACAACCGATCAACGGCCGGGAGTTCTTTATCGATCGAAACCCAGACTGTTTCGCCGTCCTCCTCGATCTCCTCCGCACCGGCGATCTCTACATCCCTTCCAATGTCCCCGAACGGCTTCTTTACAAAGAAGCCATGTTTTACGGTTTAATAGGCCATGTTCGTTCGGCTAAGCGTGGACCCTTTGATGGTAATAGGTTAAAGCTATCAAAATCAGTGACAGGTCGAGCCCCAGGGGATGGAACCGCCATCAGAGCCGGTCCAGATGGTGGCTGCTGTGTGGCTCACGGTAGCATGGTCCATGTTTTTGATTGGATGTTGGAAGAACACCCCCCATTGAATCTGGATTACCAGAGAGTCAACGACATAGGTTGGGTCAACGCTGAGAGTGTCTTGATCAGTGCTTGTGAAAGGCTAGGGAGAGGAGATGGTGGTGTGGGGTTGTTCAGTTCATATACTGGTGACTTGAGGTACAAGTTTAATGTTGTTCATGATAATCAAATCAAGAGCTACACAGCTGGGGCATTGTGTTTCAGCCCGGATTATAAGATTTTTGCAAGCTGTAAAGGGAGAAGCAATGAGTATGGGATTGGGGTTTGGGACCAATTCACTGGCAAACAGATTGATTTCTTCTATGAAACACCTGGTTGGTCTCTTGGTGAAGCTGATAAACTACAATGGCTAAATGGAACCACCTGTCTGTTAGTTGCCACTTTGTTTCCCAGGAAAGACAACTGTTACATCAGTTTGCTAGATTTCAGACAGAAATCAACGGTCTGGTCTTGGTCCGACATTGGTGCTCCCTTAACTGTTGACGAGAAAAGGGTGAGGGATGCCATTGCAATGGAGGACTGTAATTCTGTATGTGTTGTGAATGAGTATGAGGATTTGGGGTTCATTGATTTGAGGATCAGTGGGGGAAGTGTGAGGTGGAGCTCAAGGAGTAGGTTGATGAAAGGGAAAATGCCAGATGAGCCTTGCTACCCCAAACTGGCATTGCATAATGGCCAGTTGTTTTCATCCATGAATGATTCCATCTCGGTGTTTTGCGGTCCAGATTGGGTTCTAACATCTAGGCTTCGAAGGAGCTATGGTGGTTCGATATGTGATTTTTCGATAGGGGGTGATCGGCTTTTTGCACTTCACAGTGAGGATAATGTGTTTGATATTTGGGAAACTCCACCAACGCCGGTTATATGATTGAGGTCATGGTTTCATTACAGTAGCACTGTTTTTTTCTCTTATTTTTTGGATATACAGTAATCTCATATGGAGGATCAACTTATAGTTAAAACAAATATCATAGGTTAGACAAAAAGTTTTGAAGGGTGATATTATATATATATATATGAAGTTTGTGTCTGTATATAGCTTGCTTGCTATTTCAAAGAAATGAAACTGATTGCTAAACCACCAGTAGCAGATAATATAGTTCTGATATATTACAAAAGAAATGGCACTGATTGCTAAAAAAAATTAGCTCGCCTCGAATTGAGATCGAAATTTAATTTCGTTGGTTCATATAATTATCTTATATTGAGCAGAAAGGTCTAGCTGGTGTCAATGGCACTTGGACACCAAGGCCAGCTGGTGCAGGTGGTGCTTGAACACCGAGGGACACCATCGCACTGGCTAGACTAGGCCATGATCAACATATGCAACCCCTCTTATTTCGAGAACCCTAAAAGAATTAGCTCCCTTCTAAAGATTCATACACATTCAAAGTTCCCCGTCATTTTTTATAAAGAATCTCACTGATCCAATGTCTGTGTCCGTTTGTTCCAAAAGAACAAAAGATGCTCATTACATATGAGCAGTTGCAACTGCTTGATTATCTTGCAGTTATGAAACTATGAACTCATGCTTTGCCTAAAGTTAAAGTTTGTAGCAAACTACTTTAGTTCCAGATGAGTTCAGATCCGATACAATCCTAAACCTACTTCGAATCCGATAGGACTCTTTCTGGTACACCTAATCTACTAATGATAATGGTGTTTGGTCATTCATGAACCAGCAGGTCCATCAAATTGTAAACCCTGCAATATTGTTGCTCAATATGTTAATCTCCTAAACCAGGAAAAAATCCCAATTCATCTAACCCGACATAAGTGAAAATAATATAAGTTCTCTCTTACATAAATGAATAAAAAAATGGTAACCAAGATTAGGTTTACAATCAAGACTTAATAGCTACTTAATAGCTCAAATGTCAGGATTTAGGAACATATATATAGATATAAGAAGATACCCTGAATATTTTTTCTTTAATATTTTTTTAAGCAAAGTACTGGCAGATTAGGTCAATCTAAAATGGCGGCCAAAAATCAACAGCAATTGTGCAGGAAATTTCCTCTATATTATTTCTTCTTCTGTTAAATAGGGAACCTGTTGAAAAATAATGATTCACCGTAGGAATGAGCACTTGTGAAACTGAAAGCGATGGCTAACAGATACGGAAGAACACAAAAAAAGCAATGGACCCCAAGGTCTCAAAAATATCAAAGCATAGTTGGAGAAGATTCTTCAGAGGCAACTTCATCAAAAGCAATGTAATATAGCTCTTTATTGTGAACATGGTGGCATGTTGTCATTATTGTCTTCATCAAACGCCAAATCCATGAAAACCTCTTTTAGTTATTGTCATCAACATCAACAGCAAAAGAGATGTTCATTAGCATCTTCCCAGAGAGTTTCTAAATGACCAAAAAGTTGTTCTATCAACGATTTTAAAAAGAGTCACTTGGCTTTTGCATGATTTTTCTTTTTGGTAATAATATATCAAAGTTCTAATCTAACATCAACAAAAGAAGAGCAGCTTGATGAACTAAAGTTGAACTGCTGCCAATCATACCGGTCCTTGATTCTCTTGACTAGACATATAGGCGGCTTGAAGATTGGCATCCTTGGAGAGTATGATGGGATGAGGACACTGATATCATGGCAGAGTATCTCAACCATGTCAAAGATATAAAATCCAGCATTCTCCCTGTCTCTTAAAGGACATCGAACCAAAGAAAATAAACAAGATGTTCTGTGAGAGAATGGGCAAAAGGTGATTCATCTATATATGTTAACTGTAACAGTTATTAGTGATCCACATATATACATATGTAGCAACTGATATCTGGTTATCAGCAACTATCTCCAACCATGAAAGGAGGAGCAAAGGCGCCCTTCTTTAATGAAATTCTCATCAACACAATCTGGCTCTGGCCCAGAAATTCATTCAGCAGGTCCACTATGGCAAAGCATTATTTTTTAGACCATATTCAGGGCAAATTATGCGTGCAGCTTGGAAGCATGACGTATGGAAGGGAGTCTATAACATCCTTAAGGTGCAATTGGTTCATATTACCTTACTTTAAATCTCGTAATATTTAAATTAAAAGTTTCTCCTTTTCTTTACTGTGAAAAAGTAGATGTCCTAACTTAAAACTATATTATTTATAATTATTTATTTATTAGTATATCAATTATGATTGTAATTACCATTTATAAATTTATTTTGACATCATATAGTTACTTATTCATATATAAATTGTATAAAAACAATAATTATCACAATTTATCATAATTGTATGAAAAGTAAGACCAAAATTTTTAAAAGAAATAAATTTATTTAAAAAAACACATTATTATCAAGAACAATTTAGTAAAATTTGTATTTTTGCTAATTTTACATTCTGTCAACCAAACACCACAATCTTACATTCTAGTCAAATGAAGCAAATAGAAAGATACCCGACATTTGACCTAGTAATTTTGTTACCAAAAATAATACCAAAAATAATATTACATTCTTTGAACCAAATGTCCCTTTAATGTAACATAACATATAGGGTTCATACTACACTAAATGCTAACCATGCAAGCACAAAGGCCAACAACTCTGAGCTATATAAGAGAGCCATGCATACAAACTGATAGGACTCAATCTACTATGAAACCATTCAGCTCAACATCATATAGCTCAAGAAGCTTAGTTCATGTCTGAGATAAATTTGTTCTCATAAATCCATGTAGTTTGTTTTTTGGCAAAACGGTTCACATGTGATATGATGAACTAAAATAAAAAAAGACTAGCCACTTGTCCTCTTGAAGTTCTTTCAGTCGATCATATTGCCGAGCGTCGTTCCAAGTATAAGGTAAGAAGTTAAGGGAAAGACTTCCATTTAGAGCAACATGGTGGCTTAATTGTTCCTAGCTTTAAAAGTTACCTCATGTCATATTTTGCAAGCAAAATGATGTCATACCAACTGTATGTTCCTTGATTACACTATAACTTCGTACTCTCGGGGTGAACGATTCATTTTTCCAAATTTCCTAGTTATTGGAATCATAGATACTAATAATTTTTACATAAGAGACTGAGACAGTATTAAAACCTGAAATTGAATTGGCATACTCAACCGGCAATCAAAACTAGTAATGTGAAGAACACTAAATACATCAAACTAAGAAAACTAAAACCAGCAAATGAACTAGAAACTTTACTCAATAGGTCATAACTTGAACTTATTGAATGTAATGGAAAAGATTAAAAATGAGAGAGAAAGTTCTATACCTGGAGAAGAATGGAAAACAATAGTTTGACTCTTAATGACTTGGACCCTGAAAATAAAACCAAAAAAAAAAAAGAAAAAAAAAGGAAAAAAAGAGAGGTAAAAACAAAGAAGATTTGATGAGTCATCGAGGAAACAGAGCATGCCAAACAAAGAAACATGGAATTTGAGATTTTGCAAGCCACGGGGTAAGAAATGCAGAAAGCAAACAACTTTAGAGCACCTTTCCCTCCTTTAGCCTATAGAGGGTTTTTTAATCGATGGAGGAAATGTTACCAATAAGTGAAATGAAATGCATAAAGACAATAAAGAGAAGACTGGAGCAGACTCTATTCCATTAAAGTGTAACTGTAAGAGGTGGATACTAAGATGGAGAATTGGTCAAACAAACTAAGCGTAATTGAGAATAAGGTTGAGCAAAAGAGTAGACTTAGAGATATTTAGAAAGTGTTTAAGAGAGTTAGAATAGCCAAAATGTCAAAAAGTTGTGAAGACTCGTATCTATAAGTTTCAGAAATAGGAATTTATAAAATTAGTCATTCAATAGGATAAACGATAGGAATGCACTAAATATTTCGTTTAGTTTTTGTTCAAGGTGAATAATGAACAAGAGTTCACTGCAATTTTAAAGAAAGGGACAGAGAAAAGGTAAAAGAAAAGAAGAACCCTCTAAATTACCTTCATATTTGATCCATTCATTAAACCAAACTCTTTGGAAGATCCCGAGAGTGAAACTAACTTAAGAATCTTACAATATTCTAAGCTTATCTTCAGTTCTTCTGTTTTGATGAAGAAGTAGAGTGTGAAATATCTTTGCAGAACATCGAAGCTGTTCAGAAGAAATAATTGTACTTGAATGCCAGCTATTTTGAACATGAATATATATTTTTTTGAATATAGATATGCTCAAACAATCATTATTTTGAACAATAACTATTCTAAAGAAAAAATGTTCTCGCAAAAGAGATTAAATATAACCACAATAACTTGTTTCAAGCGAATTTTGTTAACCTCTGAAAGTATAATTTCCTACAAAAAACCTTGTTATTTTAAAAAAAAAAATTAATAACCAAAATCAATCGGGATGCTACACTAAATATATTTTAAATCGAACAAATGACATACTCACGCCAATAAAACAAAATTTCGATTAATTCATATCATTAAATAATTATGCTTACACCTGAATTACAAAATTTTGGTCTCCAAAATACTTTTAAAACATTTTCTTCTGGCTCAAAGTATTGATACCCCTGATGTGGTACTGATACCAAGTTCAGCTTCAAAGTTTCAGAGAAATCAGATGAAAAATTAAAGTATCGATACCCATTCTTTTCAAAAAGTATGTATCGACACATTACCATGATATCGGTATCATTTTTAGTTTCGAAGTTTCAAAAAATCAAAACAAAATTCAGCAAGTATCGATATCGATATGCAGCCCTAGTATCGATCCCAAAACCAGGGTTGATGTTCCAAAAATTTGATAAAATTTCCCAAGTACCGGTACCTTGCCCATGGTATCGAAACTTCATCTCAATTTCCTGCACTTACCAATTTCTTATCGCTTTGGTCTCCTGTTCAAATCACACATTTATCAACCCAATACACAATTCAATCATATAAACTTTCAATTCTAACGCAATAATCAAATAACTCATCATGATATCTTCTAATTATAGCAAAGTTTATAATACTAGCATAAGTATTCATAATTTACAACTAAGTCTGATAATACATGTCATTTGAACCGACCATAACTATGTACATGTCATATCTAAAACCAAAATATCAAACCTTACTCTCTTTCAAGCTAGAAGATGTGATGAGATGAGCCACAGCCAATCATTGTCCTAGCTTGTCAAAACTAGCTTTTACCTACGCGTTGAAAAGAAATGCGTTAAGCTTGAGACGAGACGGCTTAGTAAATACTACAAGAATTTAAATCTTATTTCTAAAATACGATATATTAACTACAAGCACATGAATAAGTTACTTCATTCTACATAATAGTCCCAGTAAACGATTTTTATCAACTTATAGTTTTTAAACCACTTAACCAATTCACTGTTAACCACACTTACCGGATGTCTTGTTCCTCTTTCTTAGCCCATTGTAGACTAAACAAAACACTTAAGCTATTCAAAACAGATACAGAGGGCACCGAAGTGCGTTAACAAAACAGAACAACACCAATGCAATGCAACGCAGATTTATGAATGCGTAGAACCGAGATCAATTAAGCAATCACAGGAGAATCAAATAAAGAAAATTTACCAGTTATTACATCAGGTGCATTTCCCTCCTCTCAGGTTCTGATGGCATATGTTATAGGTGCTCGGCCCTCTGATCTGCTGACTGTCTCTTTTGTTGATCTCTGTCCATTACCCATTCCACTGATAACCCCTAATCGCCGGCCCCTTTGCTAAATTAGACCACCCCTGACCGACATCTTTGGATAATCTCTAATCATATGGTCTTTGGACCCACACCTGAAACAAGCTCGGGAAATCAATCGACATTCCCCTAGGTGAGATTTGACACAATGCTCACATGGTGGCACTGGTCTTCTTCTGAAGCCTCCAGTGCTAGCCACTAAAGTTGTCTGTTGTATCGGACTTGTTTGACCTTTTATCCTTGGTCCCCCAGTAGATGTTGAATACCTCGAACCTCTAAAATCCTCGAACCTCCAACGATGGCATGGAGCTAACTGCAGTTCTTTTTCCGAAACTCTTTTCTTTTTGGCGATTCAACCCTTCTTCAATTCGTTGACCCGTTTCAACCAAAATAGAGAAATCCTGTATATTCAAGGCTATTACCAAAGCAAAAATATCTTCATTCAATCCCCATTCAAATCTTCGGCACATTTCTACTTCCATCGCAATCAATTCGTTCGGGTATCTACTCAATCTGACAAACTCCCTTTCATATTCAATAACTGTTAGATTGTTTTGTTTAAGATCAAGAAACTCCCTCTTCTTTTTCTCCAAGTACAGTTGGCCCACATATTTCTTCTTAATTTTGTTAGAAAGAAATTCCAGTTAATCTTCTCAGCAGGATTGAAGCTTCTAATAGAGATAGGCATCATCTTTTTAATAAGGAAACCACATGTTTCAATTTATCCTCTTCGGTACACTAAGTTCTTCAAACACTCTCTAACTATTCTCCAACCAATACTCAATTTCAGTCGGATCATCTTCTTTCTTTCCTCTGAATTCTTTAGCTCCATATTTTCTTATTTTTACCAGACAGGGTCTCTGACTAGAAACAGATGGTTGCGATTGAGGTACAGTAACAGGGAGTGGAGGTGGAACTGGAGGTACATTAGCAGTCCTCATAAATTGTTGTAGTAACTGATTTAATGCCTGAAAGAATGCTTCAAAAGCCAGTATTTCTTGTAGAAATCAGAGTATTATGTATTAAATAGAACATAAATCAGAGTTTTTATATACAACCTATGACACTACTTTAGGAAACTCTAAGTTAGGAAAGATACTAAATAGGAGATATGATCCCTTAAAATAAGGGATTTTAATAAAAAGAATATCTATAAAATATTCCTAAAATATTTACAGAATATTCCTACACTCCCCCTCAAGCTGGAGAATATACATTGTATAATCCCAGCTTGAATAGGAATTTATTGAACACAGGTTTTGGCAAAGCCTTGGTAAGAATGTCTGCAATCTGTCCTTCTGAAGGAATGTAAGAAAGAGTGGCTGTCTTTTTGTTGACTTGATCAGCAATAAAATGCCTATCAATTTCAACATGCTTTGTTCGGTCATGTTGAATTGGGTTCTTGGCAATCTGAATGGCAGATTGATTATCACACAAAACTTCAAAGTGATCCTCCTGATTTGTGCCAAGTTCTTTTAGTAATTTAAGTAGCCAAATTCCTTCGCATATCCCCAAAGCTAGTGCTCTAAATTCAGCTTCAGCACTACTTCTTGAAACAACAGATTGTTTCTTACTTCTCCAAGTTGTAAGGTTACCCCAAACAAAAGTGCAGTACCCACTAGTGGATCTTCTTTCAGTGAGATCTCCAGCCCAACTAGAGTCTGTAAAAATCTTAACAGTTCTGTCTTGTGTCTTCTTAAACATTAAGCCGTGTCCTGGAGTTTTCTTCAAGTACTTGAGAATTCTATTTGCTGCTGCCATATGCTCTTCAGTAGGATTAGTCATGTGTTGACTTATCACATTTACGGGAAAAGCTATATCTGGGCTTGTCAAGGATAAGTAGATTAGTTTCCCAACTAACTTTTGAAATTTCTCTCTGTCTACTAAGGACTCATCTTCTTTATTGAATCTCAAGTTTGCCTCCATTGGTGTATCAGCCGGCTTACAGCCAAGAAAACCAGTTTCTTTGAGTAAATCAAGTACATACTTTCTCTGGTTGATCACTTTTGATCTTGCCACCTCCATTCCTAGGAAATACCTTAGCTTTCCCAAGTCCTTGGTTTCGAATTCCCTGTTTAACAACTTCTTCAAATTGCTAATCTCTTCCTCATCATCTCCAGTAAGAATGATGTCATCCACATACACAATTAGGATAGCTTTCTTATTTGTAGAAGTTACCTTGATGAAAAGCGTATGATCAGCAAGGGACTGCTTGTAGCCATTTTGAAGAATGACTTTAGTGAACCTCTCGAACCAAGCTCTGGGTGATTGTTTTAACCCGTATAGAGACTTGTTGAGCTTGCAAACCTTGTTGCTACCTTCAATAGACTTTAAGCCAGGTGGCAATTGCATATAGACTTCTTCCTCAAGCTTGCCATTAAGAAATGCGTTTTTTACATCAAGTTGGTGTAATTTCCAATCGCAATTTACAGCCAAACTTAGGAGTACTCGAATAGTGTTAAGCTTTGCCACAGGTGCAAAAGTTTCTGTGAAGTCTATCCCATATGTTTGCGTGAAACCTCTGGCCACTAGTCTAGCTTTGTATCGTTGGATACTGCCATTGGAGTTATACTTTACAGCAAAGATCCATTTACAGCCGACAGCCTTTTTTCCTTGAGGAAGGTCTGTAATGGTCCAAGTAGCATTTTTCTCTAGTGCACAAATTTCCTCTTCAACAGCCCTTCTCCATTTTGGATCCTTTAGAGCTTCAGCTATGCTTGTGGGAACCTGTTCTTTATCCAAAGTTGCTGTAAATGCTTGAAAAGACGGCATCAATGAATTATAACCAGTAAATTTTTCAATAGGATGCTTGGTGCACTGTCTAACCCCTTTTCTAATAGCAATAGGAAAGTCATCTAGAGTAGTAGACTTACTGATTTCTTCTTCCATTTCGGCAGCTGGACCCAAATCCAATTCTCGGCAAGAATCAGATTGCAAAACAGTCTCAGGGATATGTCTTCTTTTTCTTGTGTAGACACGAAGCTGTTTGGGTGATGGTGTTTTTTGAAGACTGTCAATTGGAGTAGGTGTATTTTCAAGAAGAGTGTTTAAAGTGGGTGTAGGTGAATTAGTCATAGGTACTACAGGAGAATCAATGGGAGCATTCACAGGTGACAGATCTGCAAGTAATGGCGAACAAGATAGCAATTCTGAAAGTTGAGAATGAAGATTAGAAGGAGATACCTGTTGTGGCTGAAAATCACTCCATGTTTCCCCCTGAATTTCAGCCTGAGTGAAATAGGAATCCTGCTCATAAAATGTTATATCCATAGTGGTGAAAAATCGTTTAGAAGGAGGATGATAGCATTTATAACCCTTCTTAAGTGAAGAATACCCAACCAATACACATTTTAAAGACTTAGGATCTAACTTGGACTTATTAGGAGCAATATTTTGGATAAAAACAGTGCAGCCAATAATTTTAAGTGGCAGAATGGAGGAGATAGGCTTAAAATGAGGAAAGTGCTGCAAAAATATAGATTGAGGCGTTTGAAATTTTAAAACCTTACTAGGCATCCGGTTGATTAAATATGTGGCAGTTAATAAGGCTTCCCCCCACAAATATTTAGGAACATTAGTGGTAAATAGAAGAGAACGAGTAACTTCAAGAAGGTGCCTATTTTTTCTTTCGGCAACGCCGTTTTGCTGTGGGGTTCCAACACTAGAACTAATCTGAACTATGCCCTTTTCCTTAAAAAAATCACCTAAAGACCTAGCAAAAAATTCACTGCCATTATCAGATTTAAAGAGCTGGATTTTAGACCCAAATTGAGTGAGAACCATGTTATAAAATTGCACAAAAACACTAGCAGTTTCAGATTTATCTTTCAGCAAATAAGTCCAAGTTATCCTACTGTGATCATCAATAAAAGTGATAAACCACTTACAATTATCAGCATTCTTCACCCGAGAAGGACCCCAAATATCACTATGGATCAAAGCAAAAGGGTAAGAAGGCTTGTATGTAGAAGGAAAATAAGATGATTTAGTATGTTTGGCAAGAGAGCAAACTTTGCAAGAAAAAGAATTAGGCCTTTTATTAATGAATAGAGCAGGAAACAATTTTGCAAGGTATTGGAAACTAGGATGGCCTAAACGAAAGTGCCATAACATAACAGTATCAACTTTTCCTAAAGCGGTAAATGACTTGGAGATCTCGATTTTAGGAGAGGTAGGGAGGATGTAGAGACCATTATGCAAGCTGGCCTTACCAATCATCTTCTTCGAGTTCAGTGCCTGCAAAGTACAATCACGATCATTAAAAATTACAGAGCAATGCAAGTCTGTGGAAAATTTACTAACAGAGATGAGATTGCACGCCAGATTTGGTACAAAGAGAACATTTTTAAGTGCAATCTGTTCATTGAGAATAACAGTGCCATGTCCCTCTATTTTGCACAAGGTACCATCAGCCGTTTTGACAGCTTTACCAAAGGTATGGAAAAAATTGTGAAACAATGCCTTGTTACCAGTCATATGATCCGTAGCACCAGAATCGAGGATCCAATTAGGATTCAACTGGGAGGAGAAAAATGCAGTAGAAGAAAGGTTACCTTCTGGATCTTTTATGACCAGATTACCTTCACAAGACCCTTGACTAGAAGAATCTGATGGAGCATCGGAACCAGAAAAATTTTCTGGATTTGAAGTAATCTCCAAAGTAGGAGAAGGAGTTTCGGACATGGTCTAGGTTGAAAAAGAAATCGTAACCTAAGCTGATACCATGTAGAAATCAGAGTATTATGTATTAAATAGAACATAAATCAGAGTTTTTATATACAACCTATGACACTACTTTAGGAAACTCTAAGTTAGGAAAGATACTAAATAGGAGATATGATCCCTTAAAATAAGGGATTTTAATAAAAAGAATATCTACAAAATATTCCTAAAATATTTACAGAATATTCCTACATTTCTTCTCTAGGTGGTACTTGTTTCGGTTCAGTTCTCATTCTTCTATCAGAGTCTTGTTCTGGTTCGGATCTTTCTTTCCTATCTGACCTTAAATTTACGGGCTCATCAAGCTCATTATGTACTAGGGGCATTCGACGATTTCCATCCCTATTAATGTTTGAAGCCCTACTTTCTACTTCATCATCAATGGCTTCACGGGATCTATTTGACATCTTCAGATTTCTATAAATCACAAAATTCCACATTTAAATAACAAAATCTCATCTCATCACATTAATATATCCTATATGACATGTACTTCTACACTCGTTCTTCACCTAAAAATCAGAAATCCTAGGCCTTGATACCAAGAAATGTAACACCCTTAAACTCTAACCGCTAGCTGAATTAAGGTTTTTGGATGCTACATTAATCTTTTAACTAACAGATATATTTTAAATAGAATAAATGACATACTCACACCAGTAAAACAAAATTTTGATTAATTCATATCAATAAATAATTATGCTTATACCTGGATTATAAAATTTCTGTCTCCAAAATACTTTTAAAACATTTTCTACGAAAATTGAGGTCAAGGTATCGGTACTTTGGTTCAAAGTATCGATACCTCTGATGTGGTATCGATACAAAATTTAGCTTCGAAGTTTCAGAAAAATTGGATGAAAAATCAAAGTATTGATACCCTTAGTTAGGTACCGATACTTTTCGTAAAGTATAGATACTTTACCATGGTATCGGTACCATTTTTAGTTTCGAAGTTTAGAAAAATCTAAACAAAATTTGGCATGTATCGGTACCCTATACAATGCATCGATACTCAGCCCCTAGTATCAATACCAAAATCAGGTTCGATGTTTCAAAAAGTTGGTAAAATTTCCCAAGCCCATGGTATCGATACTTCATCTCAATTTCCTACACTTATAAATTTATTATCACTTTAGTCCTTTGTTCAAATCACACACATATATCAACCCAATACCCAATTCAATCATATAAACTTTCAATTCTAATCCAATAATCAAATAACTCATCATGATATCTTCTAATTATAGCAAAATTTATAATACTAACATAAGTATTCATAATTCACAACTAAGTCCCATTTCATTTGAACCGACCATATCTATGTACATGCCATATCTAAAACCAAAATGTCAAGCCTTACTCTCTTTCAAGCTAGAAGATGTGATGAGATGAGCCCTCGTCAATGACTGTCCTAGCTTGTCAAAACTAGATTTTCCCTACGCATTGAAAAGAAACGTGTTAAGCCTATGACGGCTTAGTAGGTACTATAAGAATTTAAATTTTATTTCTAAAATATGATAATATTAACTACAAGCATATGAATAAATTTACTTCATTCTACATAATAGTCCCAATAAACGGTTTTTATCAACTTATAGCTTTTAAACCACTTACCCTATTCACTGTTAACCACACTTATTGGATGTCTTGTTCCTCTTTCTTAGCCAATTGTAGAATATACAGAACACTTAAATATTCAGAACAGATATAGAGGGCACCGAAGTGCGTTAACAGAACAGAATAACAATGTAGTGCTTATCAGAACAAAATAGCACTGTAGTGCCTATTAGAACAGAACAACACTAAAGTGCTCAAACTAAACAGAGAGCGCGCTAAACTTCCTTAACGGCATGCCATCAATATCCCAATAATTCATATATCGTCTACATGGGCTTTAGTAGAATTAATTCAACTTTTCACATTTATAATTTAGTCCTTGAAATCATAAATTTCAAAGAACATATAGTTTTACTACACATTTCACATTCTCAATATATATACTTTAACATATACTTCATTTATTTTCCTTTTTGTTTTCATTTATGTCCTTATGATATATTCTATTTTCTTTACAATTTAGTCATTTTCTATCATAACAACATATTAGTTAATTAACTAAATAACATACTTCATAAATTAAATCTAAAGAAATAAGATAAAATCCTTGAATTACTTACAACCAAGGCTTGAATGGAGTATTTTCTTCTCTTTACTTCTTGGCTACTCCTTTTCCTTTGTCTTCAATTTGATCTTCTCCTTTCTTCTCTTTTTATTCATTTTCATATAAAAACACATTAACATCTACTTGTTAAAATAATAATCAAATAACATATTTATGTTTATCTAATGAAACTAACATGAACTTCATGGAAAACTTATCATTCCTTACCTTAATTTCTTGAAATCACAATCTAGTCCTTATTTTCTCTCACTTTCAAGACAAATATTGGTTCTCTTTTCATGAAACTAAGGTGACTACTAGGTTACTCTATTGATTTTGCTAAGGAAACATGAAACAAATGGAAGAAGATGAGCTTGGAAAGGTTTAAAAATGGTGGAAGAACTGTAATAAAAGCAAAAGTTTGGATGACGGCTTTAGGGGGTGATGTTTTAGCTTCTTTTTATGGAAGATGAATGTTTTTCATCTTTTCTACTCTTTTCTACACAATTCTTCCAAAATATCTATTAATTTAATAGATAATTTAATAAATTTGCAAACTAGTCCACCAATCCTATTTCAACACAATTTCATCCTTAATCATTAAGTTTTTCATAATTATCTAATTTAAGTAATTACTATTTAACCCTTCAACTTTCTCTACAATACCATTCATTATTTATGTTTTATTTTGGTAAATTTCACTTCTAATCCTTCCTCCTGTCTCCCAATTCCATGTATTCTTTTCTAACATTTAATATTCTACTTTTACCACAACACTTTCTATTCTTCTACAATTTAGTCAATATCTCAAATTAATTTTCCTCATCTAAAATGCATTTTCTAATTTCTTATCGGCTCTAAATACTTTCTATACTATTCCTCTAAAGTTTCTATTAGATCTATTTTCTAAAATTCTCTAATATTTCTAACCCGTTACTCTACCAAGCTCACTGTACATTGAGGATGTCACAATGAGAAAAAGATAATTTGAAAACGCTCTAAATCTCTCCAATATAAATAAAACGAAAAAAATAATTGGCATAGTTTAAAAACTCTACAAGTGGGATTAAAATAATAACAAGCGTTCCCTTCGACCGGTGTGTTTGGAGTAGTGGTAAAGCTCTTATCGAACACCTGTTTGACATGAAATCAAACTGTGTGATCTCATCCCCTACCTATTATTGTATAAATAAATAATAAGAAGTAAATGTAGGAAATAGTAAAAATAAATATATAAAAGAAATAAGAAACATGACAATTTTTACTTGTGAAGTTAAAAAAGCATACTACCATATACTAATCCATGAATGAATTGACAAATGCTGCAAAGTTCACACTTTCCGGGTTGTCTCTTTGTCTCTTGCAATCTAACAACCTTTTTGGTAGATAGCAATCCAAACGTCTTTCCCACTAATGGCTATTATTTTGTCTGTGTCATTCGTGTCTACATAGACGTTTGTTCTTCCACTTAAATACACTATCAAATTCTGAGCCCTAATCTCATCAACTTGATCAAATTATTAGTTTAAGACTTTCTCAGTATCTTAAAGTTATATAGCACGAACTTTTAAACAGAAACAAAGTTATCTTTAACACTGTTTTTCATCTACAAAATTCTAACCTCAAACCTTCATTAAGAGTATCGCATTCTTCTTTACTACTTAACTACTATTTCTTAGTGCTTATTATCAGCTAACCAACAACTCTAAAAATAACCCATCTTTAAACTGGAATTAAATTCATCCCCCACCCCCACCATCCCAATGCAATAAAAGAAAAAGAAGTTCATACCCTTTACTCAAAAGGCTTCATTCATTAACTCCATGAGGCCGGTGAGCGTCACTCGTTGCCGTACCCCAGCTCCGACGTCGTTTGGCTTGCAATGAGTCAGAGGCTTCTACAACTAAACAGAGAATCACCCTAAACGGGGATTTGACTAAAACCACGAAATGTTTTGTTGATGGGTTTTTTTAGCTCGTAGCCTCGTAGTAACAAAACTATAAAGTTTTTATGGATTCCACCAAATTAATTTCATTAAAGAAAAAAAGAACTTGCCCTTTTTTGGGGGGTTTTGCACGAAACCCAATCGTTTTTTTCCCACAAAATAAAATAATAAAAAACCCGATAAATAAGTGATTTGTCGGCGAGAGACGGTGTCCACGTCAATAAAAGGATGAGCTGGTGAGTGACAAATGACATATTTTGCCTCTTACTTGTCAGCTACAAAGAAAGTTTAAGCCTTTTTTGGTTTATTGCACAAACAAACTAATATTACCCCTCTTTTTTCTCTGTTTTATCAAAAACCCAATCATCATTTTGAAGTTTACTAGAAAAACAAGAAAAAAAAAAAAAGAAGAACCCACCAAATCGCTTCCTTCAACATCAAGCCTGAAAGGTTTAAAGAAACTGTTTACTTCAAGGGCAAGCTCTCTTTTCTTCTTCTTTGATTTTTTTTTAACTATTTGTCAACTGTTTTTGGAGTATGATTTAGTTGTTTGTGTTTCAAAGGATTCTGGAGCAAAAACATGGGATTGTTTAGCAAACTGTTTTACAAGAAGCCGCCTGATGGGCTTCTGGAAATCTGTGAAGGTGTATACGGTGCGTTTTTGTCTTCTTGGCTTTTTTCAATTTATGTTTTTTTTATTGAGCTTTCAGTTATCTTACCTTTTTGAGATTTGGAAATATTGGTCACTTAGGAAATGATTAATATCTGGGTGATTAATTGTAAATTTTGAGAAGATTGCTGTTTTTTAGAATATGGGTTCTGTTTAGTTGCTTAGGAGATTAGGGAAGGAAATGCGAAGTTTGCCCGTGAGTTATCTGTTTAAGTGATTACAAAAGAGCTATAGTATAGCTAAATGAATTCTAGTTTATTTCTTGTTGGAAAGTTTTATTACTTGAAATTGTAGCTGTGTATCTTACATTTAGTGTCTGATAAATTGTGTGCTTTGGTGGTGGCGTATAGTTTTTGATTACTGCTTTACCACTGATGCTTGGGAAGAAGAGAACTACAAAGTCTACATAGAGGGAATAGTTACTAATCTTCAAGAACACTTCCCCGATGCTTCGTTCTTGGTCTTCAATTTTCGCGAAGGAGAAACACAAAGCTCGATAGCTGAATTACTGTCCAAGTATGATATGACAATAATGGATTACCCACGTCACTACGAAGGGTGTCCGCTAATTGCAATGGAGGTGCTCCACCATTTTCTGAGATCGTGCGAAAGCTGGCTCTCACTCGGTCAGCATAATTTTTTACTAATGCATTGCGAAAGGGGCGGTTGGCCTGTATTGGTCTTTGTGTTGGCTGCATTGCTGTTATATAGGAAGCAGTACAGTGGAGAGCAGAAGACTCTGGACATGATATACAGGCAAGCTCCTCGTGAGGTTTTGCAGTTATTTTCACCCCTGAATCCAGTGCCTTCACAATTGAGGTATCTACAGTTTGTCTGTAGGAGAAATGTGGGGTCAGAATGGCCTCCTTTGGATCGAGCTCTCACCTTGGATTGTGTCATTCTTCGATGCATTCCTGATATTGATGGATATGGAGGTTGCCGTCCAATATTTAGAATATATGGGCAGGATCCTTTTCTTGCTGATGATAAAACCCCAAAAGTTTTGTACTCAACCCCCAAAAGAAGCAAATCTGTAAGGTATTATAAGCAGGTAATCACATCTTTCTAGTTATATATATATCTCAAAGCGGTTGACATTCCTCATATCTTTTAAATATTTAAAAGCATGTCCCACATCTAATTTACAATCTCAGGACAAGTGTGCAAGACTAGTAAAAGGATGAATGGCCTTTTCTTCTTAGGTTCTTCAGTGGTTAATGACATTACATCTGCTGCTTATAACCTTGTTCTTAAAATCCACGCTTGGTGAATTATGCTCTAATATAATGAAAATGTTGTTGCTTTGTGTAAGAATAATCTCATTTAGTCCTCACTCCATCTAAAGACATGTCCCTCATACTTTTTAGGTGTATGCTTGCTCATATGGTGACATCTTATTTTATATTCATCCTCTTTGATTCCACTGAACATTTGATTGTATAACCTCTTACAATTTAATTGCAGAAAGAGTGCAGCCTTGTTAAAATTGACATTAATTGCCATATTCAAGGTGATGTTGTAGTTGAGTGTATCAACTTGAATGATGACATGGAAAGAGAGGGGATGATATTCAGAGCTGTGTTTAACACAGCATTTATTAGATCAAACATTTTGATGCTCAATCGTGATGAAATTGATACATTGTGGGATACTAAAGAGCTGTTTCCAAAAGAATTTACAGCTGAGGTATATATCTGCATGCATTTTTATTGCAATTTTGTTGTCTTTTTCTTCCCTAATAAACTTTGCATTGTGGATGAAGATTCTTTTCTCAGAAATGGATGCTGCTACATCTGTAATTTCCCTGGATTTTTCTGGCTTTGAAGAAAAAGGAGGTCTTCCTATGGAAGCATTCGCCAAAGTTCATGAAATCTTTAGTAATGTTGACTGGTTGGATCCTCGGGCAGATGTTGCTTTTAACATGCTTCAACAAATGGGTGCATCGAATATCGTTCAAGAAATGACTGACAGTCCCAGATCAGCTACTAAAGGTCTTCAGGAAACAATGCTCACAGTGGTATTACCAAGTAGCCCAAGGAGTCCCAGATCTATGAGTATGAAGATTCTATCTGCAGCCTCAAAAAAGTCATCTCTTGATTCTGATGCAAGTAAGGAGGCTAAACCCGAAGTATCTGACATGGAACCATTCAGTCGGTCCGATGTCAAGCATCAACACAGTAATCAGTCTACTGCAAACTTGCATGATTCCAAATCATCCATTAGTCAGGTTGGTCGCTTAACTGCAGCTGCTGCTGTAGTAAATGATTCTCAGGTCGTATCGCATACACCAAAAGTGGATGAAAACATTTCAGTTTCACCACAAACATCTCTGTGTGTTCCAGTTCAACCGCCCCCAACTTCTAGTACAACAAAAGCTCTTCCTCACCCTCCACCACCTCCACCTTTGCCAAGTTCTCTTTCCTCAGCATCAGAACCTGCTAAGCCTTCACTTGCCACGGAATCTGGAACTTACTTACATGACAAAGATCAGACTGCATTACCTGAAGATCAGTCTTTGAAGGCTTCCTCTTGTACATACTCTCCAGCCACTGCAGCAGCTTCAACTGTGAGACCTCCTTTAACACCACCTAACAAGGAGATCCGAGCTGTTAGAATGATCCCTCCTGCTCCGCCTCCTCCTCCTCCAACACCACCTTCAAAAGGCAATGGCGTATCTTGTAAAACATCTCCATCTTTGGAGGAAAATATAGCTCTGAGTGCTATGGCTCCAGTGGCATCTGCTTCATCTCCTTTGAATAAAATTGAAGCTGTTAGAGATGGACCTCTTGCAGTTCCTCCCCCTCCCCCTCCCCCTCCCCCTCTCCCTCCCCCTTCTCCATCTATTAGAGCCATCCCTCCTGCCCCTCGACCTCCTCCAACACCACCTACAAAAGTGTGCGGCATACATCTGGAAGCATCTCCATCTTTGGAGGAAAATTTGAGGGCCACAACTCCTGCCACACCTATACCTCCACCTCCCCCTTCTCCTGCACCTATTAGAGCTGGATCTCCTGTAACCCCACCACCACCACCTCCTCCTCCAATGCCACTTTTGAAGGTAAATTCAGCATCTAAATCTGCACCTCCTCCACCTCCACCACCTCCTCTTCATGCCAGGCAAGTGGCATCTTCAGTACCACCGCCACCGCCACCACCCACCCCTGCCTTGGCATCAAAATCTCAAGTTCCTGCTGCCCCACCACCCCCTGCTCCTTTTGGTAAAAAGACAAATGGCAATTTTCCAGAACCTCAAGCGGTAGGTAGTAGTGGATCTTCTGCTCCTGGACGACCATCTTTTACTTCTCCTACAAATTCAAAAAACAGACTTCTTTCACGTACTATTAGTTCAAAGAGTCATCAGACAAAGAAATTAAAGCCGTTGCATTGGTTGAAGTTACCTAGAGCCGTGCAGGGAAGCCTCTGGGCTGAAGCACAAAAATTGGGTGAAGCTTCCAAGTATGTTCTGCTCTGCTAAGTTTGAGTTTTTTGTTTTCATTTTAAGTTTTTTGTTTTCATTTTAAGTCCCGTGTAAGTCTTACTGTCATTTACTTATTCCTTTTTATTTTATTGGAATGATTAACCCTCTTCTCAGAGCTCCAGAGATTGACATGTCAGAGCTTGAGAATCTTTTCTCAGCAGCTGCTCCTAATACGGGTCATGGTGGTAAATCAAATTCGCATACTGCACATGCACCAAAATCTGAGAAAGTGACATTGGTAGTGTATTTTTTCAATATTTAACTGAAGTAGTTGATGAGTCAGTTGCTTGTTTCATAGATGTTACTATCTATAGGTTAATTCTAGTACTATATTATTTAACCTTTGCTAAATGTGTTGTATATTAAATGCTAAATGCAGTTTTCATCGACTTGATTGTCATTGCTTATCTGCTTGTTTGCCAAAGGAAGTATGAATCATTGTAAATGTTCCAGATCACACACTTGAATCCAGAAAATGAACATAAATACTTTAGTACTTTGTATAATGGTGCACATAAGAAATGCAAATTTTCAGTCTAATTCATATTCAGACATGAACAAAATCTTCATTGATGGTTTGGTGGTGATAATCATATGATGTAAATTATTATTGTTTTTCAATATGCTTTTGTCTAATAACAATCTTTGTTGCAGATTGACCACAGACGAGCATATAATTGCGAAATTATGCTTTCAAAAGTGAAGGTGCCCTTGCCTGACCTAATGGTAGGTTGAAGCGTTTCACTAGTTTGTAATCATTTACTTGTCTATTGTCGTCATTCTGAGACTTTACTTTCAGTAAATCTAAATCCTTCAATCAGCTTCAAACTCATATTCTGGAATTGGAAAATGGATAAATTTTATCCTTTTATCAGTTTGCTGCTTATTCAGCTAACATACTAGTCTCTTTCTGCTTAACAAATGTACATTACGTGTAATGAATGAAATACTGAAAGAATAATTGACGAGGCACAAGGAGAAAGAGAGAATGAAATTCTATATCATTCATCATCAAACAATACATATATATACAAGCATGAGTCCACTCTATAAGGAAAGTAAATAAAATCAAATCCTTAATACCTTGCTGTAATCCCTAATTGTCAGCTATATTATTCTATTTGCATATCTTAACATGTAACAACTTAGTCCTTCGAACTATCTGTGGTTTTAGATTGATTGGAAATGTTACTAAATATTTGGTGGAAAGTGCAAAGCTTAGCTTATACAGCTTTAAGGAGAAAGCTTGTTGTAGTTTAAGGATACCAAAGGAACTATTGTTAATATTAGGACAAGAGCTACCCAAACATTTTCATTAGTCAAATCTTGGTCTAGTTCTATAGTTTTTGCTAATTTAAAGAGATATAAAATGTGCATGCTAAGTCCCAATCTGGGTTTCTCAATGTGTACCCAGAGGTCACTACCATATTGTACTATTGAAAGTCTGCTGATCCCTATAATGTTTTGCTCTTTCCTGGCAAACATATATTGCTCATCCAGAAATGTATATTTGAACATCCTTGTGCTATCAAATGCAAGTCTTGATTTTCTCAAGTCCTTAACAATAAGGATGTGCACTTGATAAGCCCAAATATCAAAATGCATTTACAAATGCATCTCCATTCAAATGTGGATTCACCAAAAAGGAGATCTTTCATACCATTGTAGGTTGGTAATCTCTTTTTTGTTAGCCTTACTCTATTCAGCGAAACTTCTGCAGAGTTCGGTGCTTGCCTTGGATGAATTAGCATTAGATGTTGACCAGGTTGATAACCTCATAAAAGTTTGCCCTACCAAAGAGGAGATGGAATTACTAAAGGTGAAATGATTTATTACAATTTGATTAATTTCATTAAAATTTCTCATCATAGTAACAATAGATTTGATGGTTTCCTCTAATAATCTTTCTGCCTTTGATGTAGTCAAACCATCTTGCATTTAAGGTACTTGAATATTTTTTCCTTAAGTTATAATAACATAAATAACTCCTTTTCAGGGCTACACTGGAGAAAATGAAAAGTTAGGGAAATGTGAACAGGTATGTAAGATTTATTGTTGTTTCCTTATGATTGTTTATTTGTTGTCTGTAGGTCAATTTGTAAACATCAACTCTCTGCTGGATATCATAATTTGTCAACATAAAAAGGACATTTGAACTAGCCAATTGGCTTTCACTTGAATAACTTTTTCTTATTAACAACTTATAGACTTTTATATTATCACTTTAGAATCACTAATGGCCCAATATTTTCATGTACCTCCAATAACAGTTCTTCTTGGAGCTAATGAAAATTCCCAGAGTAGAATCCAAGCTCAGGGTGTTCTCTTTTAAGAAGCAATTTCGCTCCCAGGTTTGATCAAAATCTGTATCTGAATTCCACAGTAGTTAAATGTTGACTTTTCCTTGTTACTTATCAGACCTTGGATTGTACTCTAGGTTTCCGACGTCAGACATAACCTTAACATTGTAAACTCCACGGCAGAGGAGGCAAGTTATAAATTTTTTGCTTGCATTCTTTCTTGGGAACCGTGTTAGATACCCAATGGTTGGCAGCACAATAATGTCAAAACTTCTTTTATCAGATAAGAAATTCTGTCAAACTGAAGAGGATAATGCAGACAATTCTTTCATTAGGAAATGCATTGAATCAGGGAACTGCAAGAGGTGAGTTAAGCATTTTTTTTCTGGTACAAGATAGTGGTGGACTATAATACATGCATATCCTCAATATTAGGGGACACCATAATCAAAAGTGAAAATTGGAACTCTAGCTCTAATGCCATTCCCCAATACCACTAGCATTCAATTCAGTGATGAATGTCCTTAATGTTTTACTTGTAAACTTCTTTAAACCACTGGTCTCTCTCATTGCAACAATTACAACTTCCCCTTTTCTATTTTTATCACACACTTCTAATTGCACTGTTTATTCTTGTTTCTCTTTGTCTGACATTTGCTTATGTCTAGTGTCCCGCTTTTCTAAGTCTCTTTGATGATGTTAATTTTTGCTCTTTTTTATTGAATGCTCGTACTTTTGCTGTAGGTTCTGCTATTGGATTTAGGTTGGACAGTCTCCTTAAACTAACAGATACACGTGCACAAAACAGCAAGATGACTCTCATGCATTACCTTTGCAAGGTACAAGTTGTTATTCATCACTTGGACTCTTGTGACCGTAACCACACCCTTGATGTATTGGTTCTCAAATAGTTATGAACTGTTCTGTAATCTGGTGTGCCGGAGCTTTTAACGTATCCAGTTGGTCATAACATTCTGAATAATAAATTATAGGTGCTTGCTGAAAAGCTGCCAGAGGTACTAGATTTTTCAAAAGATATTTCAAGTTTAGAACCTGCATCTAAGGTATGTTGCTAGTTCTTGTTGAAAATAATTTTACAAAAATTTAAGTTTGACCTAACATCTTTGGCTGATACGCGGTTCCGTCTAGATACAACTTAAATTTCTGGCAGAGGAGATGCAAGCCATAAGCAAAGGATTGGAGAAAGTTCTTCAGGAACTGTCCAGTTCTGAAAATGATGGCCCTGTGTCAGAAAAATTCCGTGAGGTATTTTAAGTGTATAATCTGTTTTAATAAATGTAATCAATAATCTATTTTCATTTGTATACATATGTATTCTATTTTCTTTTGTTGTCCAGAACTTAAAGGAGTTCCTCTCTTTTGCCGAAGCCGAAGTTAGATCCTTGGCTTCCCTATACTCCACGGTGGTATGTGTCTAGGTTTTGTTGCAAACAGTGGCAATCTTAGTAATGTTCAAATTGAACTCTTCATTACATCTTAGTTTTACATTGACAGGGAAGAAATGTGGACGCATTGATTCTTTACTTTGGAGAGGATCCAGCTCGTTGTCCCTTTGAACAAGGTATTCAATGATTGTCATCAGTTTGTGATGCTAATTCTATTATGAGTTCTAAATTACGCAAAAGTAAAGCCTTCGGCTTTAATCCAGCATGGAAATGAAAGAACATGAAAATAAATGAAAAAGAGAAGCTTACTCTACTGCAAAGTCTGTTGTACTTTTTATCTCTCTTTGTTTATTGGTCTATAATGTTTCGAAGAATGAACCAGTTTCTGGTTACTTCTGTTGGAGATGTACAGGTAAGCTCTGTGTTTATCTGGTTTTTACTTCATCTTAAAATCCTTTGCTTCTTTGTATCCTTTTTATTGGACGGTTAATAGTTGCCTTAGAACAATCGATGTTTTAGTTTTCAGTTATTTTCCTCTATTTATTAGTCTTGTAAACCACTGCAGTTACTTCAACTCTACTTAACTTCGTGAGGTTGTTTAACAAAGCTCATGAAGAGAACTGTAAGCAGCTTGAGAACGAAATGAAGAAGTTGTCGGAAAGTGAGAAGTTGAAGATGAATGCTTCGCAAAAGAATGAATCAGAAGAATTATTACGCAGTTCCATTCGGACCAGCAATGTTTAATTCATTCAGACCTCAAAACCTAAAAAGCTTCCTGTTCTTGGAGATGAGATGGTAACAGCATCTGCACAGCGAAGGTAATGGATAGGTTGTTGTTGAGAGGACAGACTGATACATCAAACTTGAATTGTAAATATGAAAGACGACAGATTTTATCTCAAACTCAGAAGCTTCTGAGAGACAAGCACCCTAAAAAGTACTAAGCCTTGCCCATTATCCCCTTCTATAGATTCTTCCTTTTCAATTCTTCCCTTCCATATATGACATACTGATATTAAATGATCTATGTTGGCAGAGATGGGAGTTAAGGCTACTAGCCGTTGACTTGGCTAAGGGCAACTTGTACATTATCCCCTCACAAAAGTTGTAAGTAGTGTTAAAGAAAGATGATTATAAATTTTTGTTTTCCATAAAAACTAGAGTTTGTTGCCATGATTTGATTTGATTTTTTTCATGACCATGCTTTTAGCCAATGTCTTTGTTTGTTTCACAATAATAAATGATGTGGGAACTGTAAATCTGGCATATTCATTGATGGGATCTCTTCTTCACAAGATGGATATTTCATTCTCAGTTCTGATTCTAATTCTCAAGCTTCACCTATGATTTTAGAGATGTTTTGATGATGGCTGGAACTTCATTCGAAGTAATATATTTTTTTAAGGTCAAATTCTGTTATATAATGCTGATGAATTTTAGTTAAGTATTTTTTGAATTTTGATTCAAATACCTAACCCATTAGGTTTATAATTGTGGATTTAGTGCTTGTTTTGCAAATTGATATTTTTTGGTCTGTGTCTATTATATAGAAATAAAAAGCTCATATGGTATTACTCTACTTTCCATAATAAATTTTGGAAGGGATTTGAAAATTAATTCCATTTGTATTTAAAAAATATTAATTCTTGTTTAAGGGACAGTAGATGTTAAATTTTGGTTTATTTGATTAGTAAACTCACCAAAACATTTTGGTATATATAGGGATGAGACTGAATGCAAATATATATATATATTAATGATAATAAAATTGAAGTTGAGGTAGTTGAAATTATGAAGATGTGATGTTGGTGATTGTTGCCACTCCCAGCACCAACTGCAATCCCCATATTTTTGAGGAATTCACTTCATTTAATATCAACGTCATTCTAGATTATGTGGGGGTAAGTGAGCTACCTCTATCTTAATTTTGGTGACTCTTCTTTTAGTACCCCATATTTCATTTTGGTCTGGGATTTGATTTTTGAATTATTATTAATTTTATACATATATTTCCTTCTATATAATACATAAATATGTTTGCTGGTTCGAAAAAATTTGTAATTATTGAGTTGTTTGAACTAACAATCGATTTGAGTTTAATGATATTTGACTTGACTGTTGAGCCTATCGAGTGTTTTTATATATTTTACGTGAGTATTATTATTAATCTCTTAAACTACTTGTATCTTAGGCTTTCAAAAACAACAAAGTAAAAAGAAACAACTAATTTTGTGTGGTAGGCACATTTTATTAAATTTACAGCTACTCTGTAGTCGCTATGGAAGTAAATCAGAACATCAAACCAATTATGTTCCACAAAATATAACAGTTGATTGTGATGCGTACCGGCTAGCATAAAAAATTGAAAAATAGTTTTAAAATGTATTTAAATTTGAATTTTTATTAGTCATTCTGGATTTTTCGAATTATAAATACGACGGAATAATTTTGTTAGTTTGTTTATTGGCCTTTTTATTAAAATAACTCATAAATTTTAAAAAAGTTTCAAAATGATCCATCTTTTTAATAAAACACCAAAATGACTTGAAATTTACAGTAAAAATTGGTGGATTGGTGGAGTCAAATTAAATGGTGCCATCAACTTGCCATGTCAGCAGGGACCATAAGAAATTAATTTTTTGGTTGAGCCATGTAGAATAACGCTACCTGTATAAATATCAAGAAAATATTGAAATTTTTTGAAATATAGGAGGACTTAAAAAAAATTACTTATTTTTCTGGTGGAGCCAAAGTAAATGGCGCCACCAGTCTGCCCATATGTTAGTACTTTTTTTTTTTTTTTACTTTTTAAGTCTTTTACCTTTTTTTGTCTTTTTATCTTTATTTATTGGGTTTTTTTACCAAAAAAATATAAAAAATAAAATAAAATATCACAATAAGTTGTTTCAAAAATTAAGTACTAAAATGGTACATTTGTCTTAGTGGAGGGTGGTGCATAGGCGGCACCACCCTGGATTTCTGACCCAAAACAGTAAAAAAATAAAAAATAATGATTTAAAATATTTAGGGACCTGTTATGCAATTTTCTATTTTTGAATGGTTGCTGAAAAGGAAGGGCAAGGTGCCGCCTGGCAGTGTGGCGGCACCAAACTTTAATTTGGATAATTTCATTTTAAGCCCTCCTTATTTATTATTTTCTTTTTATTTCCCTTCAACTCACTATATTGTGTTTAAACAAACCATTAATTTTAATAATGCATACTTTATCCGGATGAAGTATGTATTAGCAATTTCACTAATATGATTATATATATAGATATTTACGTATGTATCACATTACAAAAACAAAAACTTAAATACTTATACTTAATAAAACATGTATCTCATTACAATAATAGTTATTTTTCAAATAACATATTGTTTTATAATTTTATTTCTTATTTAATATTTTATTTTAATTTTAATAATGCATACTTTATCCGGATAAAGTATGTATTAGTAGATTCACTAATATGATTATATATATATATAGATTTACGCATGTATCATATTATAAAAACAAAAATTTAAATACTTATACCTAATAAAACATGTATCTTATTACAATAATAATTATTTTTCAAATAACATTGTTTTATAATTTTATTTCTTATTTAATATTTTAATTTAATTTTAATAATGCATACTTTATCTGGATGAAGTATGTATTAGCAGATTCACTAATATGATTCTATATATATATTTACGCATGTATCACATTACAAAAATAAAAATTTAAATACTTATACCTAATAGAACATGTATCTCATTACAATAATAGTTATTTTCTAAATAACATATTATTTTGTGTTGTCACATCACTGACATGATGTGATTTTATAATATATAATATTAATTTTTAATTTAAAATTTTACTTTTTAATATATATATTTTTAAATAAATTCATTTTTTAACAAATAAATCTTTTTTAACAAATATTTTTTATTTTCTAATTAATCAAATTTCACTTTTTTAATTAAAATACTATTTTTTATTTTTATTTTCTAATTAATCAAATTTCACTTTTTTAATACTATTTTTAACTTTTAAATAGAATTTAAAAAATGTTTTGAATATCTTGACTTTTTTTATAAAAATAACACAAAAAATTTAATTCATTATCAAAATAATTAATTTTTTAATTAAACACGAAAGTGACCTGAAATCTATAGTAAAAGTTGGTGGAGCCAAATTAAAAAAATGGGTCATTTTGATAATTAATTAAATTTTTTAAGTTATTTTTATTAAAAAGCCGAATATCTTTTAAAATAATTTAAAAATTATAATTTAAAATATTATAAAATAAATTAAATAATATTTAAATTATTATAAAACTAATAACAAATTTGAAAGTTTAAAATATTTAAATATTAAAAAAATAATATTTAAAATTTTAAAAAATAATTTCAAAATATATATTTAAAATTTTAAAAATATATATTAATAAAATATTTTAAATATATATTTCAAAAATTTTAAAATTAATAATAATAAATAAATAAAATAAATAAAGATAAAAAGACAAAAAAAAAGGTAAAAGAGTTAAAAAAAAAATACTGACATATGCCAGACCGGTGGCGCCATTTACTTTGGCTCCATCAGAAAAATGGATAATTTCTTTTAAGTCCTCTTATGTTTTAAAAAATTTTAATACTTTCCTAATATTTATACAGGTGGCGCCATTCTACATAGCTCCACCAAAAAATTAATTTTTTATGATCCCTGCTGACGTGGCAAGTTGGTGGCTCCATTTAATTTGGCTCCACCAACTTTTACTGTAGATTTCAGGTCATTTTGGTGTTTTATTAAAAAAGTAAGTCATTTTAGAACTTTTTTAAAATTTATGGGTTATTTTAATAAAAAGGCCTTTGTTTATTTTGAGTCTATTTAACTATAGATTGCTTTTAAGGTTATTAAATAATAATTATATAAATAATTTTCCTTTGTATCATACGAATTCATGCCTTTTTTCATGAGTATTATATGTGTCTCATTAATTTAATATTTTAAATGTATAACATTTTAAAAAATATATAAATTATTTGAAAATAGCGATAAATTTAGATAAGTATTGATATGTACTAATATTAGTAAAAAACGATATGTCTGTAGGTATGATATTGATTATCATGGGTAATACTGTTTTATACTGATCTTAAAATCTACTATTATTATATATGTTGGGATATCCAATTTTATTTTACTACGTTTAGCTTGCTTTATCTAAAAATAATTCTTCAAAAGCTATCTAAAAATAACACACAGAAATTTTTCTTTTTTCAAATTATATTTAACACATTTTCACTCTTTGAATAATTATTAATAAAAGGAAAAATGATAATCAAGGCAGAATAAGACAAGCAATTATCATGACCTTCTTTTCTTGCCCAAATAAAACTATGCCTCGCTGGCCGTCGCCCGTATCGCTTTTTTTTAGTGTATATTCCACCTAGAACTATTAAGCTTTTAGGAAGTTTACATATTAGTCACTTAATTTCAAAAGGTTACAAAATGGTCATAAACTATTTAAAATGTTTTTTATTTGACTTCTTTGGGTTATGAAGTTTTTTTAAAGAAGTTTGGTTAGTAACTCCAAGCGGCGATTCAAAGATTGTAATAGTAAATTAGTACCCATCAACTAGTAGAGGAATATATTTTAAATCTTAGTTGATTAAATAATCAAAGATTGAAGAAGAAAGCTATTTAGATTTTAGTTCGTAGATTTATGTCGTTTAAAGTTGTTTTATAAAGAAAATTTGAACTGTTAAAGAGAAGAGGAAAGACAACTTTCACTTCACGTGGTATTGCATATAGAGAAGGTTATACACCAACAAATTTAACAATCTAGTAATGAAAATTTTTGAATAATTTAGTGATCATTTTGTAACTTTTTGAAATTAATGGACCAAAATGTTAAGTGACTAATAGTTGAGTAATCTTAAGTGTAGTTTACCTTTTCATTTTAAAGCAATTTCATTTTGAGCTGAATCTATTAATTTTTATTTTTTTAATATTTTTCTGAATTGAATTTTCTGGGCTATAACTAAATTTCTTTAAAAAAAATTATGTTATATTAAAGTAAAAAAATGGTACATTGTAGTAGGACTGAAATGAGAATTTGACCAAAGTGAACATGTGTAGAATAAATTGGTAGCGTGACTTTGGAGGCGTGCGATGCGAGTCACGTGCCTTAAACGGAACAAAATTGGGGACTGCCTACTCTATACTTTATATTATTATTATTCTTTAATTTAAGTAAATTCCAAATGAATTTTGGTTGTTACAACCCTAAATCCACCACTTCTATAGATTTGCATCTTCGTCTCCCTCGCTTTTATTTCCATTTACTTATCAATTGAGAGCTTCCATATTTTGATTTTTTTATTATTATTTATTATATAAAAATTTAAAGATTTAATCTTTATATTTTAATTTAATAAATTTTGACCCGTTACTTTTATAACCGCTAACATTATTCATATTTTACCTAAAATAATTGATGTGAGACTTTTCTTAGAAATTACTTTGAAAAAAGTATTTTTAAGAAAAAGTTGAGGTTGACATTTTACCCATGCAATTAATACTGTTTAATATTTGAATTATTTAATGATATTATAAAAGTCAAAGAATTAAATTAAAGTATACTACTAAAATATAAATATCAAAATCTGTAAGTATATTTATGTTAGGGTTAATTTCATAAATCATCCCTAAACTACGAGTTGAATTCGAAATTTATTCTTGAACTTCAAAACATTTTAATTCAATCCTTAAACTACTATTACAAATATTTTCAAATATGTCTTATTCATGATGGTGGAAGGACTTAATTGGAATGATTTTTACTTTGAGGATCATTTGGTACGTTTTGAAAGTTTAGGGATCAATTTTAAAGTTGACCATATTTAAGGAACATATTATGCAATTAATCTTTATCTATATTATTTATTAAGTCTTTTATTGAGTTGGAGTTACCTATCAATTAGGCTCTAACTCAATTAGGGAATTATAAAAAAAAAAACTAATTCATTTGCTAAGTAAAATATATGATTATATGAGTATTTTTATCTTTTTACATTTTTATAACTCGATAAAAAATTATCGATGATGAGATTCAAGCCAAGAACACCATGCATGTAAAACATTTTCATTTGCCAATTATTTTAATGCAATTTTTTTTGTTTTTATATGAAACTTTAATAAATATATATTTTTTATATATTTGTGCATCTATACTATTTTTAAGTCTTTTATTAAGTTGGTGTCACCCATCAATTGGGTCCTAATTGAATCATGAAATTACCAAAAAACCAGTGTATTTGTAAAATAACATTGTTGTGTTAATTTCATGTGTGTTTTTTTTTTGTATAAATGTCGTTTTAAGTACTTGATTTCTATACAAATACACATGTGATAAAGTTTCTAATATTAATGATGTTGTTCATTGAGTTAGTGTTACAAATTAACTTGAGACTAACTCACGATCCATAACAATACAATGATAAACAATTGTATCCATTTAGTATTTTTAATTTGATGTGTTTTTGTATTTAAATTTTATTTTTACTCATAATTTAATATCATATATGTTTCATTTGTTACAACTAATTTCAAATTATACTTATTATTATTATTATTTATTGTATGCTCTAATTTTCATATATAATTACTTTTGAGAACTTGAAAAATAAGGTTGATTAATTAATCATGGCATTTGCACACAAATCCCCCATCTTTGTCCAAATCTTGAATCTAGCTCACTTTTGCAAAATAAATATTTTCATAGTTAAAATGATTTGGATGAATTGCTTTATAACAAAATATTATCCAAAGTTAATAAAATGAGTAGAAGGGTGTCGGTGACAATTATATGAAGGCACCATCTCTTGCCACGAGATGGTGTCACATGCTTGTTTAACAGAAAGGGGTAGGTGGGACCTTATTTCATAATTAAAAAAATAAAAATGCATGATTTAATTGCTGTTTTAGTCCTTCTTAATTTAATCTTCTAATACCTTGGTAACACATTTTGCTGCTCTTCTTCACTTCTTTACTTCTTAATACTATTGATAGAAACAATTTAAACTTACTAATACTATTATAAATATTTTAAATCTTAATTTATATATAAAATATTTCCTCGACATTATCTAAAATGTTGAATTATTGCAGTAGGAAATAGTACATCTCTTCCAACATATTATGTTCATATTGATTTTAACAAAATTCCAAAATGATATTTTGATCAAAATAATTTAACGCGATAATTATTTAGATGAATTAATTACATTATAAAAATAAAAGATTATATTAAAATTTAAAATTTAAAATTTAAATGTAGTAGGGAACCAAAACCATAATTTTGACATTTTTGGGATTTTGTTATTCATATGCACAAAATTTGATAATTGTTGCCTCAGATCCAAAGTAAGCCCTTTTTCAGTAAGGACAATGTGAAATTGCAGTGTTAACTCACAGTCTTACATATCCTTTTGAGAGAGAATACTTCTGCAAAAAGAAAAAGAAAGAAAAATCCGTAACACCATGTATGTAAAATCTTCTAATTCTCTTTACCCAAAATCCAACAATAATTAAAACCTCTAATTTTGTCTTTCAGTCCCTGTACTTTTTATACTTTTTATATTCAGTCCTTTGTTTTTTATTTCAATAATTTAACCTTTCTACTAGTCTAATTTAAGTCTCCAAATATAACGTTTTCTTCACTTTATTATTTAAACTTTTTTTTCTCATTTTAACATATAAACTATGATTTTTGTCTATTTTATTAAAAAGATTGTCCATAAAAAATGACACATGTTCCTTAAAAGAAAAAGAAAACGACAAATGCCACATTTTTATTGCACTAAAAATCAAGTCTAACTAATATCACTATCTCATTTCAACATGTGATATCAACTTAACTTTATTTTCTAAGTAAGAACTCTGAATATCAAAAGGCCACACATTAATAAAATTTAACAGAAATCTACTATTTATGTTATCAATTACAATTGTACAGGGATTTAATTTTAAAAGTCTTAAAAGTATAGGGGCTGAGAGCAAAATTAAACCCGAGTAAAAATGAAGGAAACCCAGTCCCCCCCCCTCCCTGGCAATTCACTCATATATACCTCTCTTTTTTCTGTCATTGTTTGATCCCACAAAGACCTCCATTTCTTCAATTTAAAGCTTCTTATCCAATAATTGTAACACCCATGTCCCAGTAGGAGTTGTTTCCCACAAAGGGTAAATAGAAAGTGAGATAAATAGGAGGGCAAAAGAGATGGATTCAAGTAATAGCAGAAGAACAGGAGGTAAAAGCAGTGTTGTTGCAGGCTCAGTGTGGGAAACCAGGATGAAAAGTGATGAATTCAAAGGTGGGATCAAGGTCTTCAATGAAGAAGAAAACGGCAATGGTGAGGGAAACAATGCTGGTGGTAATAAAAGGTTGAGCTTGAAGAAAGGGCAAACCTTTGGGGGTGTAGGTGTTAGTGGGAAGAGAAAGACATGGAAAAGTGAAAGCTTTGAAGGGTTGGAGAAGAACCCAATTAGGGTAGCTAAAGGAAAATCCATGGAGCATTGCAAAGACTTGAGCTTGTCTGTTGATGGGATTAAGAAGGTTCCCATTCAGGTCAAGAAAGGGATTAGGGATCTTAGTAAATCTGTTGATGGAATTGAGAGAACCCCAATTCATAGTAAGAAGCTAAGATCTGATGTTGCTAAAAAGGGTGTTGAGATGAGCAGCAAAGATGGCATTGAATCAGGCGAGGGAATAGAGGGGAATTCAGTGAAGGCCTCAGCTCAATCTTGTAATGAAAATGGAAATGATGATAAAGTTTTAGTTTTTGATGATGAAAAAATTGAAGGGAGTGACAAGGACTCAAATGAAAACTTGAAGTATGAATCTGAGTGGGAGGAGCATTGCAAAGAGTTTGGTGTGTGCCAAGAAATGGTCATTTCAAGCAATGGTGATGATGAAGAAGATGAAGAAATGGAGGATGTTGGGGATGAAAAGAAAAGCTTTGACATTAAGGAAATGAATGTACCAGAGGTGGAGAAGAAGCCTAACAAAGTTCCTAATGAAATGAAGCCCAATAAAGCTGTAAATGAAGTGAAAAAGTTGCAAGAAGATAACAAGCCTAGCACAGTTACTAATGGAGTGAAGAATACTAGTCAATTCCCTAACAAAGCTGCACCATTTTCTCCAACTCTTAACAAGCAGCCACCACCAGTTGTAAAGAATGCTACCCTTTGTAAGTTTTGTGTTCCCATTTGATGCTATATTGAGATAAGCAACTCTCTTTTAGTGCTAAATGAATGTTGCTAATGACCTTATTGCTTGGAATAAATTGCAGATGACGATTACCATTATCAAAGTTTCCCCCAAACTCAGAACCAATTGCACAATTTAGGTATATTTAACTGATTCCATTCCTTGGAAACAACATCAATGAATTCCATAGCTGCAACTTTATTAAACCCTTTTCATCTTTTCAGTTGATTTAGTAATGTGGAGGGATGTATCGAAATCGGCATTAATCTTCGGGGTCGGAACATTCATCATCATTTCATCATCTTACACACAAGACCTCGACATCAGGTCTCAGAATTGTCATCCTTTTTCCTTTCTAATCTTTTTTGAGTCCATCACTAAAACTCCTCGTTCAATGTTTCAACAGCTGCATTACAGTAACTTCCTATGCGGGACTTGTTTACCTTGCTGCTATATTCCTTTACAGATCAATCATCTGCAGGTAAACACATTGCATTAGATGCCATTAATGAACAAATAAAGACCTTCTCCCCCTCCCCCCTAACTTTCTATGATAATGCAGGGGAGTTGTGGATGTAGATGAATCAAGGTGTGTGGTTGGAGAAGAAGCAGCAATTTGGGTACTTAAATTGGTTCTTCCATATTTGAACGAGTTCTTATTAAAGCTGAGAGCACTTTTTTCTGGTGATCCTTATACTACAATGAAGGTAAATTTCCCATTGTTTTTTTTCAACCATTTGGTTTTGATTTTTAAAGAAAGTTGATCAATTGGGACCATTTGCAGTTGGCAGTGCTACTATTTGTTTTGGCCAGATGTGGCAGCTCCATAACTGTCTGGAAAATGGCCAAATTGGGTAAGTTTTTTTTTTTTTCCTCTTGGTTGAGATCATGAGTTTTAGGTCAAATTATATTTTGGTCCCTCTATTATACTCAAATTTGATATTTAATACTTATTAGCATAATTTCACATAATGCAATCTTCTACTTTTGCAAGAATTTGTCATATACACAACAATATGCGTGAAAAAAATATTTGACATAAATTTTTTATTTAAGAAAATAATAATATTTAAAATAATTATTTCTTAAAATAAATTGAAGGTAAATGCTAGATATTTAAAATAAATTATTTCTTAAAATAAAATTTAAAATTAAAACACTTAATTAATCCAGTTTATTTTTGAATTTTACAGATTTTTTTTTATTTTGTTTACTTACACCAACTGAATTGTTGACATCAACTCGGTCACACAAAGTATAATAGTATAAATATCGATAATTATAATGGTATATATTATTGAAATGGTTTTTTTGGGTATTGGAGTGAATGGTTTTTTTAAAAAAAAATCATTTCAATATTTTAATTGAAATAGTTAATTATTTTGACCGAGACATTATAAAAGTAAAAAATTATGTCAAATTAAAGTATAAAGATTAAATTTAAATTTTAAGTATAATAGAGGGACCAAAGCTAAAATTTGACCTTGTAAATAAAAGCAAGTTAGACAATCATGGCTGAAGTAAATAACAACTATATAAAACAGAACAGTTAAATTGTTTCGGTGAAAACGAGATCTAAATGACTGCATGTTTTTACCTTTTTAACTGAGGCATGGTTTTGTTGTTGATTGTAGGGTTTTTTGGGGTTTTCACTGTTCCAAAAGTCTGCTCTTCTTATTCCCACCAATTAACTGCCTACGGTAAAAATTCCTATCCCAATTATCTCCCATCAATCATATATTATACACTCATGGATTGGACCCGATCGAGGTTCGATTTTAAAATTTTTTTTTAGCCTGAACACATCTTAAAAACACATTTTATGGTTTTAAAAAAAAAAAGCCGGGTTAGACTAGTCTAAATTGAAAAATGTAAACTCAAGCATAATCTAAAATAAGTTGAGTTGACTGTATGATCTATGAACGCCTCTAATATAATATCATTGCCCCTACATTTGTCTTTTTTCTTCATATATTGTATGTTTGATTTGATTGATCTAATTTATATTTGTGAGTTTTAACCTTGACTTGAATTTGAAAATTATTAATCAATCAATTTGAATTCAATCTTGATTTAATCATAAAAAAGTCAACAATACCATTGAAACTGTGCAACTCAAACTTAAAACATTGCCTCAAACTTGAAAAACATTAACTCAAAACAAATTGAACTCGAAATGATCAAAATCGTGATGATTGACTCAAAAATTCTAAACCCGAACCCAAACTCAACCAAATGTTGACATGAATCCTAAGTAATTTGACCCCAAAACAAATCTGATATGATTTGATCATGTCTTCTTAGGGTAAATTTTCTTATTAATTTTCAAACAAAGTTGAACTAGTTTAAATTTTGGTTGACATCAAGTTTTAGCCTATATAAAAGAATAGAAAAAGGAAGCTATAAAAACAAAATAAATCCACACATAAAGGGACTTATATTTACGATATAAAGCTTAAAAACTGTTATAATTTTGTGATTTTAATTGAAAATCTAGGTACATCATAAAGTGAAAAGTTGAGGCATAATGTTGTAGGTCCATTATGCTTGGGAATGAAAGTTAGATGCATCAAATAGTGAACAAGTGTAGGACCTATAAAGGAGGGAAAGGCTTCATATTGGGTCATAAATTAATTTGTTGTATCCTCAAATTTGCTTAATATTAATACGACTTGGTACTTAAACTGCTTTAATATCTATATTATTTATGTTTTGTTTTTTTCATTATATTTGGTGTCATCAATTCAAATTCCAAAAACACATCAAAGTCAAAAACTATAGCATCATTTACGCTGATTTGTTAGAATTTTTGTTTTCTAACATTAACTTTTTTAACTTTTAGGGTTTAGAATTTTAAAGAATATTAAATTAATATAATAATTTTATAATCGAAGTGCTTGTGATGGTTCCTAATTTTACAGACCATGAGCAAAGTTTCACCCAATCTACATTTTTGTCTCTCCAATGTGGCCTAATTATTCAATTCAATGTTTATAAAGACTGTTTCTAATTGAAACCATTAGTTGTAACTTCTAAAAAAAAAAAACCTTTAATTCAATTTTTAATGTCATATTACATAAATAATTATGCATTAACTTTATTATTGGTTTGGGTCTTTGGGAATTAGTCAAATAACTCAACCAATACTTTTAAAACTACCCAATCTTTGATGACTAAGTGTTAGTTTGATTGATATTGATATTCTTACCTGTGTAAGAGGACGTAAGTTAAAGCGCACTGAAGCGTGTTTATCTCCTTATTTAATGGTTGAGGAGGGATTATGGGAAGTTTTAGGCATTGTATAAAAAATACTATCTACTCATTTGAAACTGTTAAAAGCTTGAATTAGTTATACATTATTTAATATTTCATCTATTCTTATTTGATAACTATAGTTTTAGTTCTCTATTATACTTAAATTTTGTATTTAATTCTTTACTTTAATTTGACATAACTTAGTCCCTCTAATTTTATAACGTCATTAATTAATTCAAATCATTAGCACTATTAATTGTTCCATTTAAAATTTCGACATAGATTTTTTTCCTTTAAAACTTTTTTTTTGGGTAACAAGAAAGGATTAATAAACTAGCAGGAAATAATGGGATTCGAAAGCATATACATGTTATCCGTCCTTACATAATGACAGACTAAACAGGGAGGCCTATGAAATATCTGTGCCAACTAGGAAATCCTTCATCATACCAGCCAACGAGTGTGCGACATAATTCACCTCTCTTTGGATCTGCTAGATGGCAACATTCCAATATCGACTTCTTAACTCCCGAATTCTAAGAACCAAATCCCTATGAGCACAACCTCTCGAGTCGCCATTGATCCCTTTAATAGCAAGTGCACAATCCATTTCCACGAAAATATCTTTCCATTGGGCATTCCACGCCATAATAAGACCGTTATAGATAGCCGAAAGTTTCGCTTGCTCCACACTACACCTACCAATATTTCTACCAACCCCACATACCCAGTTTCCAAATCCATCTCTCGCCACTGCTATCGATGCTACTAAACTCGACGCTGGATTACAAGCCTTGCCAGTGTTCAATTTAATGGAACTCGTCGGAAGTGGATTCCATTTACGACACCTAGTTTGTCTTTTGGTGTCTTTAGTAGGTGTTCAAGATAAACACTTGTGAGCTCTAACCCAACTCCAAGAAGAGTGAAGGATATGATCTTTATTGAACAGAACCTCCTAGAACACACACAAACATCTCTGTTTCCAAATCTTCCAGTAGAGTATACCGAATAGAAATTGCCAATCAAATTCTTGAAAAACTAAGCCAAATTCATTCCTCAAGTTGACTATTAACCAGTTCTTTAGCGAGTAAGAGAAAAAACGACGCAGTAACCTCGAAGGAATGACCTGTTCCCAAACATCTCTTACCTTACAACAATACCGTAAGAAATGAAGAATAGACTCATTCACACATCAGCTAAGGTCAGATGAAGAAAAGTGATACGAACTCGGTTCGGTGATGATTCGAGTCGTATTAGTTGCCCAATCGAGAAATTGAGTAAGTTTGATTCGTTACAAGAAAAAGGCTGAAGATGGATAGAAGATAGGTTCAAAGAATGTTTAGAAAAAAAATGGATAGGTTTAGCCTTAAGGTTGAAGAGTGAACCAATATTATAGGATAATATAGACCTAAAACTTATAACAACACTTAAGGTGGATAGCAAGAGTTTGGAAGATGGATAAAGGAAACTCAGCTAAGGCAAAGGCTGAACCAATAATATAGAGATTATTGACCCAAGACTTACAAGCACTTGGATGGATAATGAAAAGTAAAATTAGCAAATAAACCTTGACCCATTATTTAAGGAGATAGGAACCAAAGGTATAATAAACGCTACACTTTGCAGTGATAAGTTTGGAAAAACAAAGGAATAATAAGACGCCACAAGCCTAGCTTGATAAGTCAGATCAGTCCCAAAAATAACAAGGAGATTTGAACTCTCACAAGTTTAAAATATTTCATAAATTTGGCAAAAAAATAGTTTAACCAAAACAATGTTTTCTTACAAACTATTTGTAGGCATTATTATGACTATTCAGATTCAACATTCATATCAACTATTAACAAAATATTAAAATTCAGTTATAACTCTTAATGGGTAGCCAAAGAGTCATGTCTTTTCACTTGATTCATGCATAGCTGAAAAATCATGCCTCTTCACTTGATAAAGACTTAATGGTCCATTAAATGTGCTGCTTGATGTCCCTTCATTTTCCCCTTAACCAAATGCCTTAATGCTTGTGTATTCATCTCTTAATTAGCACCATAACTAGCTTTGAGTGCATGAAACCGATCAGACTTGAAGAGTCACTATTGGTCCATTTGAAAAGTTACCATAATGAGCTTTGAGTGCTTTAATACCCACAAAAAACGTTCCAAATATGCACTAGCAATTAAGTGACCAAATGCACACTCTTTTATGCCAAAACTAGATAGCCAATTGAATGTGACAACATTTGATTTTTCTTGGCAAACAAAAAGCCCTTTTGTAGCTATGTGACCAGCTTTTTGGACTTTCCTACAACAATCACACAATTAATTTATTTAAGAAAAATTAAACACACTATAACTTAAGCATTAAAAAAATAATAGCCAAATTAAATAACATACTTACATAAACAAACTCAAACATATTTAACAACTAAGATGTTTAAATGCTTGGTTTAATTAAGATGTAAACTAAATGAACAATGAATTACTTAATGCATGACTTCATTAAAGATGCAAACTTTAATTAACATGGGAGTTACATAATGCATGACTTTGTTAAATGCAGAACACATAATGCATGTCATAATTAAAAGATATAGATCAATAATACAAGACATTAATTAAAGATGCATTTAATAAATAAGACATAATTAAAGATTCATATTATAATAACTAAAGTAACTAAAATAAATAAATCAAAGTCCTTATTCCAGCAACCAAATTAACAAACTGGAACTAAAAGCTTCATGTTGCACTTGGGCCCCTCAAGTTTGGGCCAATCCCGATGTTGTCGAATTGTTTCAAAACATGATGCGTCCGGAATCGCATCATACCCTCCCTCTTGAAAACGATTTGTCCTCAAATCGGGCCACGTGCTCGTGGAAAAATTTCATCGTCACGAACACTTTGTTCATGAACCTAACAGATTCGTTTCCAAAAACCTGATAACTACAAATGGTTCGAAAAGAAAACTTGTTAATTTCATGCCCTCCCTCTTTAGGAGGAAACCATTCCAAATTGTCATCTACACAATAATGGAAGAAATTAGTGACACTTTGAATTTTGAACAGAAAATAACTTTTCGACAACCAATCCAAACTTGGAATGCTTGAACCGATACCGGGATCAAAAATAGAAGTTGATCTCACCTTCTCATAATGAATCAAAATGTTCTTCAATGGAAACAAACCAGAATCACAAAGTATTCGAAAGATATAATCTTGGAAAACAAAATTCCATGGCTCAAGTCCCTCGAACAATAATATAGAACTATAATCATCGGGATCAAAAACATAATTGTTTCTTACCATTTCAATTTGACTTGGAAATTCCTTGACTGGCAACATGGTAGGAACACGAAGCAAGCTAAAGTTATAATCATGCGAACCATGTCCAAATCTCTCAAACCATAGTATAGAACAATCTCCGGAATCAAATATTGGATTTTGCCTTTGCAAGGCAACAAAATTCTCATGTTTTTTTTTCAAACATAATGATAAAACATCAGACAAGCAAAGATTGTTCGCACTTCTATTCATATAAAATTTATGATGCTCACCTCCGCTTAATGATAATTTAAGAAAACTTGCTCCCGGTTTAAACACATGGTTTTGATCACTTGTTCCAGCATGTAACAAATTTCGTTTTCACAAGTAAATCACACATGCCAAACAAACAAGATTTAGACACGCAAACTTTCAAACAATCAAATCTCTCAAATCTCATGCAAATATACAAAGATTTTGCACTAAGAGTTAAAGAATTCTCTATATCGTCACGATCAAATAGATTGAGTGTTTCACATGAAAACCCTTTATCAAACATGATCAAATTTTGTGGACGTTGAGTTAATCTCACTTCACCAACAGATTTGCCAACAGAGTACAAATCATGAGAAGAACTCTTCATGCCACTAGTTGGAGCAAAATCATTAACAATCAGAAAATGACAGTTAATCAAATCAAGGTGAGGAGTTCTTTCAAAAACTAAGTCTTCAGCAATTTTCTCAACAACATTCAAATGTGATTGCCGTGATTCAATGGCTAAAAAATCTTTATCTTGCTTACCTTTAGGCGCTTGTGGTTTGATTTCATTTTTAACCTTACCTTTCTCGATCAAATGAAATCGTCTTTTATCAGGAAGGTAATGAAGTTGAAGCTTGTCAATCAAGTCTTTAGATACCTGAAAATAAGATGTAATATGAGAACAACTCGAATATGGGTTAGTAAAAACATTTCTCACTTTCTCTTGACCACAATCTTTTTTTTTCAATTGGCTCTTTTGAAGACTTGTTCTCACTTTTTATTTCATTTTCATCTTCAACAATGTCACTCTTTCTTTTCTTTCTCCAATCTCTTTCTTCTTTTCAATTTTCTTTTCGTTCTCACATTCTTTTTCAATCTCAACTCATTTTGCTTTCTCTCACTCTCTTTTTCTTTTTCAATTTCTTTTTCTTTTATTTTTTTTCAATTTCATTCCATATTCTCTCATTTTCTTTTATTAGCATTTCTTGTCTCTCCTTTCTTTTTATTTTTTTTCTCTCAACCTTTCATTACAAGATGGAGATAATACAAAAGAATCAGAACGATAGACTTTTTGTTGGAAAGAAGTGGAAGAATCTTCATATAAATCACGATCATTTCTTCGTAAATAAGCCTCCATGGACAAATACTTATACAAAACACGTCCACTTCTTTGTAAGGACTTATCCGTAGATGAATACATTAAGGCACTTGAAGAAAAATTTTTACCTTCTCGTTGGTAGCCTCGAAAAGTTTCAAACTAGTGGTTTGCTTTATATCGACTTGACTTCCTTGATGAATGAGAATCTTGATATGAGTCTCTTCCCACATAGTCATTGGATGTTTGTCTCCGTAACCATCTTGTTTTCAACCTTTGATTTGGAGAAATTTGTTCTCATTGGGCTTTTACTCGCTGGCTCCGCTCTTCGGCACGAACTAATCGTTCTTGTAGGAGTTTTATTTTTCTATCGAACAATTGGTCCATCTCTTTCATCAAATCTTGAATTTCAAATTCTGAAAACTCTTCTCAAAACATGATTTATTGATGGAAAAGAAAAGAGTTTAAAGATAAAAATGAGTACCTTACCAATACAAACCTCACGTTTCACTCGCAAAGAAAATCAGTCCACTCCACTCATGTTTGCACTCAAGATTGGCTTTTCAGCACTCTAATGATCTCACAACTCACTCTTGCCTTTTTCCGTTCACTTCTTCTCTCTAAGTTCTCAATGGACTACTTAGACAAATCAACAATCATTGTGGAATCGGCTTGCAATTTTGATGTTCGATTTTAGGTAGGAAATGATGTTAGGACAAAAGGTAGGCTAGAAAAACAAAGATGGAAAGGTTTAAGTGTGGCCAAATGATAGGTAATGAATGGATTGAGTCGGACAGCAAATGCACTTCCAAGCTAGCTTTTTTTTTTTTTAATTTCCAATAAATTTGTATTCCTAAAAACTGATATTTCACACTTTGAACTTCAATGGATATTGAATTTTTTTTGAATTTTTTTTTCAAATTACAATATCGTAATGCTAAAAACGTCAATACTTACTTTAATTTCACTAGCTTTGATACCAAATGATATGAACTTGGTTCGATGATGATTTGAGTCATATTAGTTGCCCAATTGAGAAATTGAGTAAGTTTGATTCGTTACAAGAAAAAGGCTGAAGATGGATAGAAGATAGGTTCAAAGAATGTTTAGAAAAAAAATGGATAGGTTTAACTAAGGCAAATATAGGGATATTTTGAAGTTGGCAATTCAGATGGAATAGTTTAGGCTTAAGGTTGAAGAGTGAACCAATACTATAGGAGGTATTGATCCGAAACTTATAACAACACTTAAGGTGGATAGCAAGAGTTTGGAAGATGGATAGAGGAAACTCGGCTAACGCAAAGGCTGAACCAACAATATAGAGATTGTTGGACCAAGACTTACAAGCACTTAGATGGATAATGAAAAGTAAAATCAGCAAATAAACTTTGACCCATTATCTAACGAGATAGGAACCAAAGGTAAAACTAACGCCACACTTTGCAGTGATAAGTTTGGAAAAACAAAAGGAGGATAAGACGTCACAAGCCTAGCTTGATAAGTCAGATTAGTCCCAAAAAGAATAAGGAGATTTGAACTCCCAAAAGTTTCAAATATTTCATAAATTTAGCAAAAAAATAGTCTAACCAAAACAATATTTTCTTACAAGCTATTTATAGGCATTATTATGACTATTCAAATTCAACATTCATATCAGCTATTAACAAAATATTAAAATTCAGTTATAATCTTAATGGGCAGCCAAAAGAGTCATGTCTTTTCACTTGATTCATGCATAACTGAAAAATCATGCCTCTTCACTTGATGAAGGCTTAATGGTCCATTAAATGTACTCCTTGATGTCCCTTCATTTTCTCCTTAACCAAATGCCTTAATGCTTGTGTATTCATCTCTTAATTGGCACCATAACTAGCTTTGAGTGCATGAAACCGATCAAACTTGAAGAGTCACTATTGGTCCATTTGAAAAGTCACCATAATGAGCTTTGAGTGCTCCAATACCCACAAAAAAGTTCCAAATATGCACCGGCAATTAAGTGACCAAATGCACACTTTTTTATGCCAAAACTAGACAATCAATTGAATGTGACAGCATTTGATTTTTCTTGCCAAATGAATAGCCTTTTTGTAGCTATGTGACTAGCCTTTTGGACTTTCCTACAACAATCACACAATCAATTTATTTAAGAAAAATTAAACACACTATAACTTAAGCATTAAAAAAAATTAACAGCCAAATTAAATAACATACTTATATAAACAAACTCAAACATATTTAACAACTAAGATGCCTAAATGTTTGGTTTGATTAAGATGTAAACTAAATGAATAATGTATTACTTAATGCATGACTTCATTAAAAGATGCAAACTTTAATTAACATGGGAGTTACATAATGCATGACTTTATTAAATGCAGAACACATAATGCATGTCATAATTAAAAGATGTATATCAATAATGCAAGGCATTAATTAAAGATGCATTTAATAAACAAGACATAATTAAAGAATCATATTATAATAACTAAAGTAACTAAAATAAATAAATCAAAGTCCTTATTCCAACAATTCAAGCTTGTTTATTAGAGAAGAAAAAAAACCCCAACTTGAGAAGAAACGAGTCGTATTGATCTATAAGACTTTTGAGACCTAGGCCTTCATCAGAAAGAGGTTGGCAACAATCATTCCATTTAACTAGAGATGGCTTCTGACTTGTAGTGGATCTCCCCCAAATGAACCCTCGAGCAATCTTCTCAATCTCTTTACAAACAGAAATAGGGATCTTAACAAATTGTATGAAATAGTTAGGGATCGATAGCAAGACTGACCGTGCCAAAGTGACTCGACCTGCCATTGAAAGCATCTGAGCATCCCAACTATCCAACTTCCTCCGAACCTTTTCAACAACAAACTTGAAGGTGCTCATTGTAACTCTTCGATGAAATTATAAGAACTAAATTTCAAATTTAAGACCAACCAATATCTTTTGAAAGCGTTAAATTGTTGAATTAACTATATATCATTTAAAATTTCATCTGATCATTATAGTTTTAGTCCCCTTATTATACTTAAAATTTGGATTTCAATCTTTATACTTCAATTAGGTATAATTTAATCCTTCTATTTTTACAATGTCATTTGTTAGTCCAAATGATTAACTATGTCAACTGTTCCATTTAAAATGCCAACATGGATTTCCTTCCCTTAAAATCCCCCTCCAACTCATTGTGCGAATAATTATAAGGACTCAATCCTAAATTTAAGATTAAGTGATACTTTAAACTACCTAATGTTTTGAAACTGTTAAAAGGCTTGAACTAACTATTTATTATTTAATATGTCATCTATTCTTATTTGACCATTATAGTTTGTCCCCCTACAATACTTAAATTTTGGATTTAGTCCTTATACTCTCATTTGGATAATTTTAGTCTCTCAATTTTTATAATGTCGTTAGTTAGTCCAAATAGTTAACACGGTTAACTGTTGACATGGATTCCCCCCCCCTAAAAGCCTCTTTCCAACTCATTGTGCTGAGAATTACAAGGACTAAATGTCAACTTTAAACATAGTAGAAGGACCTAAACCATATTTGAATTATTTTTAATATAAAATTCAAAATAATCTCATTATTATTATTTAAAAAATTTATGTGAAATATGAAGGAAAATTTTGGATTGGACGCATTGAAGATGCATGGGAGACATGCACACATAAAAAAGCAGTGGGAGTGGCCATCTTCACCCTGGTTTGGAACCTATCTTCAATTGTTGCTCGCATTTGGGCTGGTAAGCAAATTGACACAACTTCACTGTTTTGGTCTATTTGTAGTTTTTGTCCCTATACTATACTTAATTTAGCATAATTTGATCTTTCTACTACCATTAATGTTATGCCTTAGTCTAAATCGCTAATACCATTAAAAATTTCTGGTAATTGGTTTATAGGATTTTCTTTAAAAATCCAAAATTCAAAAGTCTAAATCGCTAATATATGATTTGGAATGCAGTTTTTTAATTTTAAAAAATCGAAATCAAACTTGATAAGGAATTTTGGTGAAGATGTTAATGGTTTAGATTAAGGAATAATATTAATAATGGTAAAAAATTAAATTATGTGGCTAAATCTTCAAATTTAATATAAAGACAAAAACTATAATTTCACACCACTTTTTTTTAACTAATCTCTAAAACTAACAACATAATTGAGTTGAGCTATGCTCAAATATTGGTAAGTTCGAGGTCAACGTAAAATTTGAACTTAATTTTTAATTTCAACCTCAGATCGAGCTGCTCAAATTTAAGTTTGATTAAGTTAATTTATCAATTTTCATATTTAATTTTGAGCTCGAATATGATTAAACTTATTTGTATACAAACTCGATCTTGTTCCTACTTAAGCTCTTTCTATAAAATAACGATAAACATGTAATTTTTCATAATATAAAAATATATTATAATGAAAAGATCAATTAGATTATCAATCCTTTTAAATTGAGTATTATAATGTTCGTGTTTGAGCTTGAGTTGATAATTATTATTTAAAATTGTGTAGCTTTCATGCTATTTGTGGCCTTCCGATACTATCAACAAAAAATGGTGGGCGAGGAGGATTGGGTGGAGGCTGAAACTGGGCATACCAATGGAGAATCATACCAAGCACCACCAAATCCAATGGAAAAAAGACTAAGACATGGTGTTGTTGGGCCATCTAAAATGCTACCAAATAAATTAAAGAAAAGATCCTAATATATATATATATATCACACGTCACAACATGTTTTGGACACTTTCTTCTTTGCTTCACTTCATTTTTTTGATATATAAAGTTTTATAGTGATAGTAACTTTTCTCTTTTGTTTTGGTTTAAGTTACTTTACTAGCTAACAAGTGTATGCAGGTAGGGGTTTTGGCAAATTATATTATATCCCTAAAATTAAAAAATTAAAAAATATTAATTTAATGAGATTTAAATTGTATTTTTCTTATATAAATTTACTTTTATCCATAATTCATTCCCACCTTTAAATTAGAAGACAATATATTATATCAATAAAATATCCATGTGTAAAATTTTCATATATTTGTGATATTTGGAAAACAAGATGACCTCAAAACATCTTTTATTGTAATTATCCTCATATGAGATACATTCACATAAGAAGTAATTGGAATTCAAGTTTCTGAATTTATTAGATGAATCATCAAGAAATTCAACACAAAAATGGACTACTTTGTCTCATCTGAAACAACTGTTGTTTAGTATGTCAAATGAGCTTCTGCCATGTCCCCTAAGAAATCCAAGCAAAAATATTGCTTTAAAGGTCAAATTTAGGTTTGGTCCCTCTACTATGCTCATATTTAGATTTTATACTTGTCCTTTTATTTTTTTGGTTTGACCAAGGTATCTTTTATGCCCAATTTACAATCCATGAAAACTAATCCTTTTAGGATTTACTATTGCCACTTCCAAAAGCGTCACTTTTAGAGTTTGAACCTAAGTTCATGAAATTGGAAGTGCAATGACCACAACCCCAACACTTGTTAGTATCCCTATATTTTAATTTAGCATAATTAGTACTATTTTTATAATTCCATAGATTAATCTAAGTAGTTAACAAAATTAACTATTTTAATTAATGTGAACATAAATTTTTCTTAAAACACCTTTCTCATTTATCATGCTAAAATGTTTGGTATTGGACAGATGTTTCAAAGAAAAATCTATGTTTTTAGTTAAATACTTTGGAGTAATTAATTACATCATAAAACTAGATAAAGATTAAATTTCAAATTTAAACATAAAAGGATTAAAAACAAAATTTAACCTATTTCAAATTAATATAATCATACATAGTTGACATTTATATATATGCATGCATGATTGAGATATTTACCTACTTAATTAGGCTTCTTTCATCATTCTTTTGCCCATAGTGTACTGATTAAGGTGATTGAGCTTGTCATCACAATGGTTTTCAGCATTTATCTATAAAAACAATTATTATTATTATTATTATTATTATTCAAATAATAAATGTAATAAAAAAAGCCAAAAATGGTGGTGTTTGATATCAAGTGGATGGTTTATTTTGTCTCTTCGATCCTTCGAATTACTATTGTGTGGCTCTCATTTTCCTCTTTCAATACTTATTTATTTTAATCAATATATTTAATGTCTTGATAATGTAAAGAGGTTAATATCTTGAGTCTAACACTTTTTTTTAATACGATATTTCTAATTTTTTTTATTAATGATGTGGTACTTGTATTTGGTAAAATTTATATATTTTGGTATCTAAATAACAATGTTAATTTTTTAGTATTTAATTAGAGTTTAGTTTGATTTGATGAAAATTCATAATTAACTAATAATATTAGCAATTAACTTTCATCAAATCAATCCTAAAACTTAAAAAAAAATCATAGCCATGAAACTGTACTAAATGAATTAATTACAAAACTAAATAAATTCATAGTTAACACTGAATATATTCTATTAACAAAATCATTAAAATTCAAACATAATAATATTAGTTATTAATTTTCATCAAATTAACCTAAAGTCTGAATTAAAAATTTAAAAATTAACATTGTTACTTTGGAGTATAAAAAATAAAAATAAAAACATAATTATCACATTAAAAAATGTATTAAATTTACATAAAAAAAATTATTAAGTCAATATTTAATTATATAAGATATCAATGGTTACACATTGTCTAAAATTTCAAGTCACATCACTTATTAAGTCTAATGATTTGTAGTTTTATACTGTTTCATATTATTTTTTATTATTAATAATTTAATAATATGACGGTTGATTTTATTAATATAATTATATTTACCATACATGTAGATTTTCAAACTGATTCGATATCTATATCATATTGATATGAAATATTATATATTAATTTTTATTGAAGGGTTAAAAGTTCTTGCATAAAGAAAATAGTTATAAAATTTTAATTTACATCAAATTTCACATGTATAATCTATATAAATAAAATATGAAATATGAAAGTTGGATTGTTATCATTTTAAACCTGTATTAAATGTCTCCCTCCCATTATAATTATTACTTTAACTTTTTTTATATTTTATATAATCTTTAAATAAATCATAAAATATATACACCCATTTTTTTATCACTTCAGGAACAAATTAAAAAAATAACTTTTTTACATAAAATATTTTAAAAAAACTTTTAATTGAAAAAAAAATGTATATTTTGAAACTAAACTTACGATATCAGGTGTATAAGGACTTATTACGTTGTTGTTTTGTCATAATCTGATGGGCACTGTCACTAATTATAACTTGTTAATTGTCATTTATATGTCACTCCCAAACTCCCAATTTTAATGAAAGAAAAAAGTCAAAAACTATTTAATCAATTAAGGTGCGATATATTCCACCGTGTGAACCATCCTCATTTGAGGCGTTGAAAGGTTGGTGAGCAATACGAGGTGTGCTGATCCGTCCATTATGCCATGCGTTATAAAATGGTACCTACAAATTTGGTGGTTCAACCGGTTGCATTCCATTCTCGATGATAAAAGAAGTCACTTTTCATAGCATTTCTTATGAAAACATGGATCACGCAAATCCTTAGTATGGTACCAATCAAAGTAAGGGTGAAATTTGGAATGGTATTCAAAATGGAAGAAAAGGCAAGCATAGGTCAAGAAAAGCTGGCATTGCTATTTCCGGTGAAGTGTTTGCCTCCGTTTACTATATATATAATTGATTGGAAGTCTATTAGAAAAAGTGGTAGTTTTAGGTTATATGGTTTTCAAGATTTGGGGATTAAGGTTTTGGAAAAGTGTAATTTGGGATCAACGTCATGAAAAATTGAAATGAGTGATAATATTGACTACGAGCGTTAGATCTAATAAGGTGAGATCTTCAATTAATCATCGATAAGAGAAAGCCAATTAGATGAGAACCATGAATCTAATGGATTTTTAATGGTAGAAATGCAACCGATTTAATGATAGCATACGTTCAAGGTATGAAGTTTGAGTCATTATTGAAACAGTCTTATTTTACGAGACCTATGCGAATAAGGTTGGCTTCACTGTGATATTGGCAAGTGATAAGAGAGATAATCACAAAAAGGAAGTTACTATAAAGTGTTTACTAAGAGAGAGAAAGAATGGATGATAGAAAAAATTGTACAAGAGCCAAGAGCTATGTTAAAACAAAGAGACAAGTAATCAGTAAATTTAAAAAGGATTGCAACCATGAGATGGTAGAACACTTATAGAAGAGGTTTATAAAATTGAATCGCTCGATTTTGGTGTAATGACCCGAATTTTATGTTGTTAGAAAATGCGATTTCGGAACCCATTTCCATAAAACCAATCCATAAATATAAAATAGGATATTTGTTAAAATAATATTAAAATTAAAATTATATATTTATGTTTATATAAAATAAATATGAAAACATGGAAAGAAGGAGAAAAAAATTCTCCTTTCTTCTTCATGCATCGAAACCTCCATTATTAAGGATAAAAGACTCAGCCTTAGGGTTCTAAGCTTTAGTCCCTCAATTGGTGAGTTCAATTTGGTCATTTCTTATAATTTTTATGTTTTTGATGTCGTGGAAGCTTTGATTTAGCTAGCCCATGTACCAATTTGCAAAATTTTTAAAATTTCTAAAAGTTTTCATTGATGAGTTCTTAAAGAAATTGATGTTAAATTGATAGATTTTAAGTTTAGAAGTGAAAAAGGACTAGTTTGTAAAATTTAAGTGCTAGTTTTTGAACATAGGGACTAAAGTGTATAAATTTCAAAATTCATATGAATTTTTTGTATTTTTAGATAATATAGGGTTATAGAAGGATGTAATTGAGATCGATTTCAAAATTGAAGCTCAAATTTGAAAGTTATGACCATTTCGATTTTAGGTACTAAATTGAATAAAATGTAAAACTTTAGGGGAATTTGAATAATAAAATTGAACTATTCCATGCATATAATTGAATAATATAAGATGTTTGAAATTGATAAATTGGACTAAATTATTGTATAGATCGGGAATTGAATCAAATAGAGGATAATCGGGAAAAAAATAAAATTATTAGTCCTTACAAATTCTACTTAATTGTTGATTTTTTCAAGTAAGTTCATATGGTATGAATGCATGTTAATTACTATATATTTGAATTATGAACTCGTGTATATGTGATTGAAATTTGAATTGTTTCCAATTTGGTACAAAAGGTGAGAAATGGACTAAATTGTAAAGAACTGATTATATGTGCTAAATGTGCCCGAGTGAACGTAATAAATGATAGGATATGATTGGCATGCCAGTAGGGTTATTTGTGCATTGGTATGGGGTATATGTGATGGTACGGAGTTTGTGATTGTACGAAGTTTATTACTGATTATATTGGAATTCAGCGTTTGTTGCAGATTACTGAGTTTTATGTCTCTACGAAGACCTTGGTGTGGTGGAGGGATGTATTTTTATACAATTATATGAATGATAGCCTACAAGCTTTGCACTACGATGCCCTGGTGTGGTGTAGTTCCTGCTCTGACAAGCAATCCGGTGTGGTGTAGTTACCCGTGTATCCAAACCTATTCAATAGAGTTCTTCGGGATAAATTATTATTGGAAAATGAAAATGAAAATGAAAATGGTAATGAAATTATATGAGTTTGCATTTCAGCTGATTAAATGTTGATTTGATGATGTGAATAGAATAGAATAGAATTGTTAAATGTTGAATTGATATATGATATGGTTATATGATGAACTCACCTTGTTGATATGTGGTTGTCATGTTTAGGAAAACTTGTCAAATTAAATAGCTTGTTGTATAAAATTGTAAAAGGGCTAAGTAGTTGTTTAATGCCTATTGACTGCCTCCGGATGTACTAACGTTTAGAGTAAATTTCTTGCAACTAAATATGAAAGTTAGGTGGTTTTTGCAAGTATACAGGTCAGGTTGTAATATAATTTTTTAAAACAAAGTAGGTGAGTACTCCGAGGATCATACCCAAGGGAGACAAGTATTAAATCAATAATAACCTAAACATTAATAGGTCTAATTAGTATTTTAATTAAATTATATTACGATAGAATATAAATTAAAAAGAATTTGTTTTATAAGAAAATAAATAAATTGAATAAAAGAATAAAACAAGAAAACTAATTTGTTGATTCAATCAAATCTAAGCATGGGAGACTAATTAACTTCGGTAGTCATAATTAATTCCTATGTCAGGTTCTACTCAGTCAACTAGCAATTAACCTAGCAGGATCTCTCGATCTTTCCACTAATAATATAAGATGTAGGTTGCTTCACCTAATTTTTCTTACCTTGCTAAATATCAAGTCTTGGTTAGGGAAGTGTTTCTCAATGAAAGACTTAGGCGAAAAGCCTACATCCTTGGGATAAAGATCCATAGAGATTAATCTAAAAGGTTGATTGGTCTAAGTCAAAGTCTTCAGTATGCAAGATTCCAAGAGAGGATTCTTACCTATGTCTCATGGTATTAATCTTAGCAAGACTTAGTGTCCTAACACAAAAGATGAGCGAGATTGCATGAGTAAAATTCTTTATGCTTCAGTAATAGGATCTTTCATGTATGCCATATTATGCATTAGACCATATGTCTCTTATGCCTTAAGCATAACGAGTAGATACCAATCAGATCTTGGTGAGAGTCATAGGGCAACTGTAAAGAACATACTTAAGTACTTAAGAAGATCCAAAGATATGTTCTTAGTGTATGGCAATTTGGAAGATGATCTAGTTGTAAGCAGTTACACAGATGAAAGCTTTCAAAATGACAAAGATGATTTCCTATCGTAATTAAGATATGTGCTTTGTTTAAATGGTGGTGCTGTCAGCTGGAAAAGTTCAAAGCAAAGCACTGTTGTTGATTCTACAACTGAAGTTGAATACATAGCAGCATCTGATGCAGCAAAGGAAGCAATTTGGATCAAGAAGTTCATTAGTGACCTTGGAGTGGTTCCTAGCATCACAAATCATGTTGACGTTTAATGTGACAATAATGGTGCTATTGCACAAGCTAAGGAACCTAAATCACATCTGCGATCCAAACACATTCTAAGGCATTATAATCTAATTCGAGAAATCGTTGAAAGAAGTGATGTTAAGATATGCAAAGTCCTAATAGATAAAATGTTGCTAATCCGTTAACTAAGCCTTTGCCACAAGCAAAACATGATCGTCAGGCTAAGTTTATAAGTATGAGATACTTTAATAATTGGGCCTAGTGCAAGTAGGAGATTGTTAGTAGTAGTGTCCTATGGATATTGTATGGACGCTTTATTTTGATTAAATGAATTTAAAACTCACTAAAAATGTTAGCCTTCCTTTAGGCCTACTTTGGCCCTTTAGGTCATATAAACGACTCAGATTACACTTTTTTATTAATAAAAAAATTATAATTGAAAAGCTAAGTAAAATATAATAAAATCGATTATATTCAAACTCCTTAAGTATGAAAACTAGTTTAATTTGATATAATGAATTGCACTAGATCAAACTCCCCCAAACTTGTTATGGCATGAAATTGACCTACCCTAAGGTATACGTTGTCATGTGGATTTCACTAGGGAGACTTCCTGAAAGTAAGCAGAATTTTCTTATGATCATATGATAGTTAGACTGACCCTTATGGTAGCTGTTATCATGCAATGCATTAAGAAATTTTGTCTTTAAAGAGGACAACTAGTCACAACATTCTACTTAGTGAGATTGTCCCAAGATGACTCATTTTTGGTGCATGATGCGATAAGTGTTGAGTTGATGGTTATACATTCACGATCATCTAGTTAAGTAACTCCTCAAGGAGCTATGCTTAACTTAGAATGATGGCTAAAATTTTACACAATTATTAGTATATGTGAATGCCTAAGGAATTAGTTTCATGTACTAACTGGATGAAAATTCATGTTCTTACTAGTTCATCATGATCACCACAACGTGGATTGATTCAATGGGTGTGAGAATTATCATTGTAATGACTTACAAATATTTTCAAGGTTTATGTATCATCTTAATGCATATTGTTATGTTGCAAAATGTTTTTCGAACGTTTACTTAATACAAAGATATTAATATATGAATGTTTTATTTTCAGTTCAAAAATGGCACAAACTCCCTTATTAAACATACTCACTAAAAACAAACTGAACGAAAATAACTATAAGGAATGAAAAAGGAACCTAATAATTGTCCTGAGCTGTGAGACACTTAAAACAGTTCTTGATACTAAGTGCCCTTTGGTCACTCAAGCTGAGGCTAGAAAATACTGGGAAGAGTTTGATGAGATAACTCATTACTATAAGCTGGCAAGCATGACCAGGACTCTGTATAAGCAACTAAGAGCTATAAGATTGCTAAAGTGATTCTAGATAAGCTAGAAGACATATTCAGAGGCCAAGTCGCCTTGGCTCAATAGTCTGCTATAACTAGCTTAATGAATGCTTAGCAAAAGTTCGACACTCCGGTCAAATACCATATGACCACTCTTATGGGCTACTTTGTTGAGGCCGCGGGCAATGAGGCCAATTTGGACAGAATACTTAAATTGAGATGGTGTTCAAAAGCTTGTCAAAATATTTTGCTAGTTTTCGGGCCGCATATTACCTTGGAAACAAAAAATTGATGCTTATACAACTCATGAAGAAGTTACAATCCTATGAGTTGATGTTGAACAGTGGTCAGCCAGTCTAAAGAGTAGAAGAGAATATAGTCATCGTTTCTTCCTCAAAAGGGAAGGGAAAGCAAGCTACGAAAGGCAGCCTAAAGACTTATCTAAGTTTAAATGCTTCTTCTGCAGCAAGAAAGGGCACTTTAAGACAAATTATAAATAGTGGAATGAATACTTAGCTACCAAAGGCAAAGGTGTGAAACTCTTGAAGATAAAAGCTAGTTTAGTTGATGATTCAAGCTAGTTTAGTGGATGATTCAATAGACCACTATGTCATTGATTCAAAAACCAGTAATCATGTTTGTTTTTCTCTACAAGGGCTCGAGGAGACGAAAGATCTTAGAGATAAGAGCTTACCATAGTGGACCGGGAATGGGACAAGTGTGGCAGCTGAAGCTGTGGGAGATGTACATCTTTATTTTGATAATTTTAGGAAGAATATTTTAAAAGATGTTTTCTATGTACCAAGTTTCAAAAGAAACTTAATTTATGTTGCATGTTTATATAAAGACGACTTGACCATGACTTTTAATAATGAAATTGCAAGATTTAGAGATCACAATCTTATCTGTAATGGATGGATGTCAAATAATCTCTATTTTATCAAACCAAAGTTGTACACACTGCTTGAGATTGAAGTATCGAATAAAAGGCTTAAAACTCACAATAAAGGTGCAACCCATGTGGCTCCTTTAGCTTGCTCCGATGCTCCGTTTTTCGCTTATTTTGCTCCAAAGTGCTCTATTAAGCATTAAAATATGATAAAGGATTAAGAGTACAAAATTTACAATTAGCATAAGATAATCACCCAAAACACGTTAAGAATTAGGTTAAAACATATTATTTTTAACACTTATCATTTAGCCTTTATATAGACTAACTTGGGACATCCTAAGCATAAGAAACTTCAAATATTAAATAAATGCACTAATACCAAACATGTAATAATTTTTTTTGGTACAATTACACACGTTCTTATTCATTTTATGGTCTGAGATCAATCTTATTCAAATTCAAGTAAAGTCATCTCAACAGTAACAACTCTAGAATTTGAACTTAGTCCACGTTAAGGAGAAGTCCACTTTACTTTTCCAATCAATGAAATATGTAATAAATTTAAAGATTAAAATTCACTCTATTATTGTTTCATCTATTAATATTTAATACAATGATTGTATAATTCCTATTTATTAAATGATTGGGGAAAAAATTAATGGACAAAGCGAAAGAAACAACACAAAGTGAAAATGACGGTAGAGCTAAGGGTGTACAAGTGTCGATTCAAACACACAAGAAAACAAAGAAACAAACAAAAGGGTAAATGGAAATCCACAAATATTATCAGCCAATCAAATTGAAAAACAAAGATTTCAGATTTGATTTGATTTGATTGTCACAATTATTGCACTCTCCTTGATTTATTTTTCCAAGAAATTGTAATTTTTATTTTTCATTATTATAATGTGGGATAATTTTTCTCCTAAATTTTCTACCTAGCTTAAAAGTTTTTCTCTTACAAACTACGCCACATCATGTTCCGTTTCCAATCAAATTTTATAGGCAGGATGGATTTAAAAATTTCAGCTTAAAATTTATTCAAGTTTAACACATATTAGAAATACTAAGCTCAACTTCAATCCATCGTAATAATTATTTTAGATTATTTTTATATAAAAGTAAATTTAAAAAATATAATATACTAAATATATTAAAAAATTACAATAAATGTTTTCTAATAAATTAAAATAACTTTTTTCCAATAAATTAAAAATACAAATATATATATATAAGCATGTGATTCGAGTCGAGCTAGATCCGGACCAAAAATTTTTGCCTGAGACTCAACCCGTTTAGAAAATGGATGGATCTTATTTTTCGTCTAACTTCATTTTTTGAGCTTATATTTTTAATTAAATTCTCTTATTTTTACAGCGAACTTTCAGACCCAGGCCAGTATTCCATAATCAGTTCTACTTACAACATCAATAAGGACATTAATTGTATTAAGTTACCGACTCAAAATTATAATGATACATTGATAAACGCAGCTTTTATTTCTTTTCAATTTTGATTTTTTTTGACATTTTGATTATTTATTTTTTAAAAATTAATTAAAATTTTAATTTTTTAATAATATTGATGTAGCAATTTGTATTGTAAATTATGTGTATTTCACAAATATGTATAAAATTTATTAAAAATTTAGAAATGTTCATATTTTTGAAAATATTATTCATGTTAGTCATATAAATTGACACGCGAGCTGCCAGACAAGTGTCATTGAGTTTTGAAAAGTTCGGTTAACTTTTTTTATTAAAAAAATAATTTGATTAATTTTTGAATGTTGAAATTTAAAAGACTAGAAAAAGAATTAGGACCAAAGTAATAAAAAGGGGTAAGCTTTAAAGTTCAAAATTATCATTATGCCAATTATAATTACATTTAAGTATTGTATTTAGACATAACTACAAATTTAACCTTTAAGATTTTACATTTTTTGTCAATTTGATCATTTTTAAACTAAATTTGGCGATTAACCCGTTAAAAAGAGTTAAATATTTTTTTATCGAAAATGCTGACTAAAACATTAATTTTTTAATGATGTTGGTGTGACAATTCTTGTGACAATCAATGTATACTTCATACTGACATGATGTTATTTGTCTTATATGTCACACTTCAATGAATTATTTAAAAAATTATAAAAATATTCAAATTTGATAAAAAGAAAAGCATAAAGTACATTAGAATTGTTATGCAAGTTTTCATATTTAAAATTTTAATATTATCGTTAAAAAAAATAATTCGACTCTGTTTAAAAGGTTGATAGTCAAATTTAACTTATAAAAAAGGTGTAAAAATAACAAAAATTGTAAGTATTAATAGATAAATTTATCTTTGTACCTTGTATTTATATAAATTATAAAAAAAAATATTGCATTCATATAAAAATATTAATTTAAATTTAATCAAATAAGTCTTCACGTTATTAAATAATCTAACATAAAATTAAATCGAAACACATACAACTAAATAAAAAATTTAGATATTTTGTATGGCCTCATAAAAGGAAGATGTTGTATAGTTATGTATGAATATTTTATTTTATGAATGATTAAATAAGTTTATTTTTGGTTTGTAAATATAAATTGTTAAGTTCCTTAAGTTGGGTCCAAAGGAAATGGATAAGTCAAATTCAAACTCTTTGTCTAGGAAGAAGATGCAGATTAGGGGAGAGCTTGATGAAATGCTTACTCATGAAGAATTACTTTGGAAACAAAAAATCTAGATGTGATTGGCTTAAGTTAGGAGATAGAAATATGAAGTTCTTTCATAGTCACACAATGCATAGAATGAAGATTAACCGTATTATTGCCTTGCATAACAGAAGCGAAGATTGGCTATATGATGCTGACAAAATCCAAACAAAGGCAGTAAGCTGTTTGCAACAATTATATGGAGAAAAGCCAAGTAGAATAGGGGAGTTACCTCTTTGATGGGCGTCAAAACCACAAAAAATAATTCCTACAAAAATAACTCTAAATTGTAGTAAAGAGTGGTAGTAGGGTCGAGTCCACAGGGATTGAATGTTGTAATCAACTTCCGTGTTTACTTATGAACAGAATGTTCGTTGTGTCAAAGGTTGTGGCAAGAGTCGTACTCATGACTTCAAACATACCTGCAACAAAAATAAACAAGTAATCAGGGGGGTTTCGAGAATGTTTAGAAAGTAAATAATCTATCAGCGTAAATAAACAATTAAATAATATTAGAAATAAATTTAGTTCGGGAAATAAATTCAGAATTTTTCAAACAGAAATAATAAGCCTTAGCCTTAGACTCAGTAAATTCTGTATCAAGAATCGATCCTCAAAAATTAATCTTCTCCTCCAACGATAAGTTGGTTATAGTAGTTAAGAATGTCCTAATCACCAATTCTTCCTCTCGTAGCTGGTTCCGGTACGACCTGCAAACCAACCCTTACCAATTATCTAACCGAGATACACAAGTTCCCAATTCAAGATTCTGGTAGCCTTGCGTTCTGAAGAACCCAACTTAAATTAACGGCCTCAACCGCGTGAGTCGTTTAAACCTGATCACTTCTTCCTTGATTTGTTCTTGGAGATCCGAATATAGCATGATCGACTCGTTTCTCCAACTGTTAGCAAACATGATTCAAACCCAACGTGCACTTTGACTTGAAATCGAGTTTAACTTTAAGGGATGATTGGTGCACTTTGACTTGAAATCGAGTTTAACTTTAAGGGATGATTGGTCTATCCCGATATTTAGGGAAAAAATGAATACCAAATGGAAGGATTTTTAGCACGAACTCGTATCTCACGATTCCCAACCGGAAAGAACACCGCCTTAAGGCTAAGATGAAATTTAGTGAAGCATGAAATTATTTATGTTTTGTAAACTTTGGGAAGTGGTTTGATTATTATGGTGAAGAAAGGAACAGAAAGGACTTGGAAAGAAATTAGCCCAATTTTGTAAAAGCAAGGAAAAATAAAATGAAAGTAGCATTATGCTCACTCTAATTTGAAAGACAAAAGAGAATAATTCAATTCCAAATTGAAGTAGGAATGTAAAATTAAATGGTGATTTTCTAAAGAACATTAAGGCCCTATTTATACACATAGAATTTGTTATATTTTTCTTAACTAAGTTAACATAAAATCAAAATAAACAAAAATAAAATAAGAATTTTTTTCTATTTTTGACTTTTACAAAGTCAAATATTCTGATGAGTCCTTAGCTTTTTTCCACATTTTCGATTCGGCCTCATTTTTATTGATTGTGTTTCAATTTGGTATTTTTCTGCTCGTTTTTGTCTCTTAGCATTCCAATTGCATCCCTGACAAGATTAAAACATAAAAGTACTAATTTAGCTAGGATCAATACAGAAATAAACTGAATTAAACATAAAATATCATGCAAATTAATATGTTATCAAATCTCCCTACTTAGCTCATGCTTGTCCTCAAGCATGTTTTATATGTAATAAAGTTCAGTATCTCAAACAACAAGCAAAGAGAAAGGTTAAGAATACTCCCCATGTGTTTCTAATGAAGTTGTTGGCGTTAGGAAATAATTGTCAGCATTTAGCACGGCTTGCCTACGCCGCCATCATTATCCGACTTTTGGAAAAATTCATAACCTCCATTACGTTCTTAAAAACAACAAATTCACTGGATTAAATAAAAATTTATTTATTTACAACCTAAATCTTACTAAACTCAAAATTAAATAAATGAAAATAATTTTGGGTTGCCTCCCAAAAAGCGCTTTTGCTTAACATCGTTAGCACGACGACCATAAATGTTATCTGTTTGGCTTATTGAGAATTAATTTTTTCATCTTGTGCACTTAGATGTTCTTGCAGAAAAGTTTCGACCTTTGCTCACATTCCTTGAAGCCCTTCTCGGATTCCCCTATCATTAGTAGATTGAAGTGTCTTTGAGCTTCTCCGTTCAAGTTTTCATTTTTCTCTGTCGGAATCTTTATATGTTCTGGGAATGGTTTCAGCTTTAATTTCGAGGCTTTCATGATAGCTTCACATATTGGCTTTTTTATCATCGATAATTCCTCTTGCTTAATATCGATATCTACATTCCTGCAAGGAACGATTTGTAACTTATCATTAGGATGTCCTATATCCTCATAAACATTAAACCTAACCACTTCACCGTCAAATTCTATAGTGAGTGTTCCACTCCAAACATTAATTTTCGTTCACGCGGTACTTAAGAATGGTCTCCCAAGAAGTATCTCAGACGAATTGGCTGAGTTGTCACCCTTCATGTCGATAATATAAAAGTCTTCAGGAAATATTAGCTTGTTTACCTTAACAAGAACGTCCTCCAGCACTCCTTCCGGATACACTACAGATCTATCTACAAGCTAAATAATTACACCTGTTTCCTTCAAAGTACCCTCATTAAGTAGTTTATAAATTGACAAAGGCATAACATTAATTGATGCGCCTAAGTCACACATGGATTTTTTAATACCGATACTACCTATTTTGCAAGATATGGAAAACATACCTTGGTCCTTACATATAGGTGGTAAAAATAGCGAAGACATTTTCTCCGACACTCACCTTTTTATTGCCTAAGAGTTTCCTCTTACTTGTGCATAATTCTTTTAAGAATTTTGCATACTGTGTAATTTTTTTAATCGAATCAAGAAGAGGTATGTTGATTTCTACCTTTCGAAAAGTGTCGAGAATCTCTTTCTCTTCTCGCTCCTTCTTTCATTGGACTAGTCTTCCAGGAAATGGAGGTGGTACTGCAAATAATTTTTGTGGTATTGACTCCACTAGAGCCTTTGTGTCAAGTTTCTTCTTATCTCGACCAGCGTCGTGGGCATGAATCGTGCCAGGTACGGGCTCCAAAATCTTCCTACTCCTCAACGTCAGAACACTTACATTGTGTTGAGGATTAGGCTCAGTTTGGGATGGCAGCTTACCGTAGGACTTCAAATGACTAACCGTGAGTGCAAGCTTGCTTACTTGCTTACCTAACTCCTGCAAATGTATTTCAGTTTTTTGCTAAAACTTCTCAGTACTATTGGCTAGCCTTTCCACTATAGCTTTCAAAGATGACTTTGGGGGTGGTAACTATTGATTCTGAGGTGGCATTTGTTGGTACAGTTGATTGAACCAAGGGTTCGACCCATAATTTAGATTTGGGTAATCTTTTCACCCCACATTATACGAGTTTAAATAGGGGTTATATTGCTTTTGGAACGGTCCTAGAAAGTTCCCGACAATGTTTGTTTTTTTGTCAAATCCTCATGTAAAATCGAACATGAGTCCGTCAGATGGTTTGGCTTAGCACAAATTCCGTACAACCTTGTTGGGCCCGTTTTATTTGCAAGTAAAGTTTGAACAACATTAGTCAGTTTATCAATTTTATCTTCTAAAGATAGAGAACTTAACCCATGAACCCGTCTCATGGATTCTGTGGCAGGTCAAAATTGTTGAGAGTTAGTAGACATTGTCGAAATCAACTCTCGTGCTCTCATAAGGAGCAAACCCTCATAGAAATACTGCAAGAGTGACTGTTCAGTCAGTCCATGTTGTGGGCAACTTGCACACAACTTTTTGTATCGCTCCAGTAATTGTAGAGTGATTCAGTGTCCTTTTGATGGATTCCCTCAATGTCCCCCTTAGTTTGACTGCTCGAGCTGCAGGAAAGAACCTGTCAAGAACCTATCAAGAACCTATCAAGAAACAAACGAGACATGTCAGACCATGTGTTGACAGATCCCGATGGTAAATAAAATAGCCACTCTCTAGCAGAGTCGGCTAATGTGTAACATCCCTTAACCCTTATCCATATCTAGAATAGGGTTATGGAGCATTGCCGGATATTTCAAATCAAATACGAATATCATATACTTATTCACACATAAATATCATACTTCAATCATATCTCCCTTTATGAGCCTTATACATCGAGTTTACCAACCCTGCAAATCTTGAACAACAAGCAACTCATTTACCAACCTTTTAACCAATCCAAAACACATTCAAATATATCTAAAACATGACAAAATAATCAATCTATTGACTTACTCGATATACCAACATAGATACTATACAAATACTAACCAATTCAGTTCATTTAAATAAGCCAAACTAAATTTAAAGCCAAATATCAACCTAAATTTGCATATATTAACATCATTCATACTTTAACCAAAATAAGTCATTTATAACTTCAACATAACCGAGGTACATGCCATATACCAAAAGAAAAGTACTTCACCACAATGAGTTTGGGATTGGCCTAGGATGCTGATTTGGCAATTTGACTTTTACTTAACCTGCGCACAGAAACAAACCATGCGCTGAGTATAAAACTCAGTGGTATTTCTATAATCCGGATACTTATTAAATAAGAATTTGTAATATTTATATATATATATATATAAACATACATAATAAAAATCATTCAAACAGATAATCAAATTAATAAACAATTATTCAAAACACTTTCAATTCTCATTTTCTTTTTACTATTTCAATTTCATAATTGCTATTCAATAGGTTTTATCAATAGGTTATACTATTAAATTTCAAACCAATATCCATTTCATGAATACCTGATTCATGCAATTCCATGCATTTCAATTGTATATTTCATTTCATTGTCCATTCCAATCCATTTTCAATACCATTCATTGTCAACCAATTGACCAAATCATTTGTTTACCCCTATTAACAAGACTCGGACTTTGACGGATACACGGGTTCAATCAAAACACATCAGTACGGCACCCAGTGCCTCATCAGATAATTCAATGTATTAGATTGACACCCAGTGTCTCATCGGCCATGCCGAAGTAAGTTGGTACCCAGTACCTCATTGAATTTATCCGAAGTAATAGTTTGACACCCAGTGTCTCATTGACTCGTGGTCGAAGTATCCTTGAACACTTCCAATCCTATGACATGACAACTATATCCGACTTAACCCAATACAGTTAATAGGGTTTTCAAGTCACTTTTCAATTTCCAATCAGTACACAATTCAATTCAAATAATCAGATATATTCATAATTCAACTCAATTCAATTTTCATTTTTCAATACAATCAATATTCAATATTCACATTTACATAATCACAAATTCATTTATACTCAATTCAATATCAACAATACCAATACTCACCTTAATTTCACTTACCATGCATATTAAATAATAAATACAACAAATAATTATTAGATTCGGATTATAGAAATACAAACCGTATTTTTTCGAGTCACTCGTCATTAACTTTCTCTTTCCCCTTTTGAGCCGATGTCTCCGGCTCAACGTTAGTTACGGAAATTAAAACAATTAAAAATTATCAATACACATGCAATTTTCCTTTGAATATTTCAATTTATTTTCAACTTTAGTATAAATTCTAATTAAATCCCTAGCCAAAACTAATTTAATTTCTTTACAATTTATTCTATATTTTTCATTCAATTTCCACCCAAAACTAAACTTAATTCTCTAATTTTCACCACAATTTCCTAATTTCAAAAGTCTTTAAATTTAGTCCCTACTACATAAAAACTTATGATTTATTTTACAATTCAATCCTTTTCTCAATTCTAACTTGAAATTCTATTAGTTTAAACCCTAATTCTTCAATTAATTCAACATGAACTACATCTAAAAATCAACTAACTTTCAAATTTTCCATATTAATCAAGTAGTATTTTGTTCTAGAATTCCAAAAACATCAAAATCATAAGAAAAAGGACTAAATTGACTTACCAAATTAAGATTGAAACCTTAAACCCTAATTTCTCCTTTTTTTTCTTTCTCTCTTTCCTTCCCCTATTTCGTTTCTTGCTATTCTATTTCTTTAGTCTCTTTTTCTTTTCTTTTATTCTTTTTATTTTATTATTAAACTATTAAAATATAATATAATATAATATAATATAATTTATTTATTTATTTATTCTTAAATACTAAGTAAATGTATATGTATACTACAATGTATGTATGTATGTATGTATGTATTACACTTGTACATTTTTATTACCATACAATTGTATTAATTTGATATATTTATTTTTCGACTTCTCTCTTAGACTGGGTAAGGATAAATTTGGGGAATTTAGGCTTGGCCTACGCTTTTTGGACTGTTAGCTTGGCAGATATGGAAGAATAGAAACCTCTTTGTTTTTCAAGGGTTATCTTGGAGTTGTTTGGAAACTAGTAAAGTATCAATAAGTTATGTAAAGCAATACAATATAGCATATAGTATGGATTCATCTAGAGATTGTAATGTAGAAGATGAGCATCGTTTAGGAATTATTAGGAATGATAGGGTAGTGGATAGTTAAGAACTAGGTATTTAGTAAGGTTTTTTTCACCAAAAAAAATTATTTTTTAAAATTTATTATCTCGATATTATTGTGAGGAATAATTATTAACCTTAAATATGAGTACTAAAAAATTAAAGCTACCAAAACAAAATTAAAAAGAAAAAACATTGATAATTATCTATTTCTTGGCCTTAATTTGTTTTCCTTTTGGGTTTATCCCTTTGATAATTAATTAAACTCTTACTTTTAAGCTTTAACTTTGAATAGGAAATTAATGGTAAAAATATTGTAATTAAGTTTAACTTTGAATAAAATTGCTTTATATATTTTGATTTAGAATGAGAAATAGAGGTGATCATGGGCCGGGCCGAGCCAGGCCAGGTTCGGGCCGGGTCCATATAAATTTTTAGGCCCATCTACTAGGCCCGGGCTCGGCCCGGCCCGAAATATGGGCCTAAAATTTTGCCCAAGCCCGGCCCAAAATCAAATTACTAAGCCCGAGCCCGGCCCGGCCCGTCCCATATTAAATTTTTTTTATTTCATTAAATAAAAAAGTTTAAAAATATAATAAATCAAATATATTTAAAAACATAAAAACAAATATTAAAACAAATAAAAATAATACTAAAACAATTCTTAAAACAATACACAAATTAATAAAATAATAAAAAATGGTTATATTAAAAATTTAAAATAATTAAAAATAATTAAAAAATATATATTAATATATAATTCGGGCCGGGCCGGGCCCGGGCCAAAAAACCCTTACCCGAGGCCCGACCCGTTTTCTAAACGGGCCTCGTTTTTTTGCCCAAGCCCATTTTACGGGCCTATATTTTTACCCAAACCCTCCCATTTTTCGGGCGGGCCTTCGGGCCGGGCCAGGCCGCCCAGCCCATGATCAGCTCTAATGAGAAATAACTAGCACCTAATTGATAAAAAGATTATCCAAATGTATATTTAAACATTCCTTAATCTACTTTTAACAATCAAACCCTTAATTAATTATATCTAATTTATAAAGAGATTATGTGCCTAAATCTACTTAAACTCACAACAAAAAGAAATAATTTATATTAGGCTAGGATAAAAAATTAAATCATAAACTTTTGATATGGTTTTTCTTTACATAATTAAGGTATCTTTTATGTTCCTTTTATGATTCATAAAAATTAATTTTTAAAAATATAGGGTTGTCCCTTCTAATAATATAATCTCTAGAAACTGAATTCGAGTTCTCTTCAAAAATACAATTTACTTTATCACTACTGTAACACTCCAAAACCCGGCCTGAAAGTTTCGACCGAATCTCGGAGGTTATATTGACCACCGAAGTGATACTTAAAAAAAGCTATCAAATAATCATTTAGAACTTAGACCGAAAATGGTTTGCTTGAATTGAGCTAAATCGTCATCGATTTACATCCCGAACTTGTAAAAAAATTCAAGTTTATTAATGAAAAATTGGCATACGAAAGTTGTTTGCAGTGGAAAATAAGGTTTTATACGTATCGGCACAAAACAAAAAACTAGCACGGTGTAGTTTAACAATTTACATTGAAATGAAATAAAACCAAAACTACCAGTAACCAAAACCATATATGGAAAAAGTTTTAGCGAAATTGAATGCGCATAATCCGAATAATAAATAACCAAATTTCAGTTGAAAACAAACCAATCAAGGAACTTTGAGACCTTTGCTTTGCTAAATCTGAAACCTATCACGTGAATTACCGAAAAGAGAGAAACTGAAGGGAGGTGAGCTACGTGAGCTCAGTGTAAGTCTAAAACCAAAAATGAATGACAAAAGACAAGATTTCAAAAAAAATTATCCTAGATAAGAACACACAGACAGAGCATAAAACCTTGAAGCCGTAAAAAGAGGTACGAGCACATCAAATTAATATGCCATTCGTAAATAATTTGAAATTTTCATAATCAGACACATATGCTAAAATGAAAACCTAATGCAACAAGTCAAAAAACCACCCCAACCATCCAAACACCTCTTTGTCCACCCTACACGCCACATAGAACCATAATAGTTCATCCACCCTACACACCACGTATAGTGGAACTAAGCCACTCAAGTGAAAGTATACAGCTGAGCTGGAATATAGTCAGTATAGTACGGTAAACCGCTATACAAAAGCATTGTAGTTAAAACTACCTAAATCAGATTCCTTCTCTTCACAACAAAAATCCTAGAATTTTCATGCAAATGCACAATGCATACAACTTTTAGACAATCATGCAGAAATAGATTACGAATGTTCAGACGAAACAATTTTAGAATCAATAGTGTTTGTTCACTTTTCACAATTACGATAATAAATAAGCATCTCAACTCATTTATCAAATACATTAACACCTTTCCCGTTTATCTAAACTCAACTCACACAAACACACACAAATACATGAATTTGAGTTGAAGTGAAGTTCCAAACACAATTACTGAAGCTTAACTGAGGGTCGAGTTATACAAAAACACAAGACGAGTCAATTTATGACACAACATAAAAATTTGTGAAACAGGGCCACACGGCTATGTGCCTTGATTGTGCAGAATACCTAGGCCATGTGAAGGTCTGCACACCCATGTGATGGTCTTTACACCCATGTGCAGCCTACACATACCCGTGTGGAGGAGACACACACCCGTGTGATGAGATACATGGTCGTGTGAGCAGCCCGTGTAACTCACTGTCCAAAATTTACAAAATAAGGTGCAGAACAGACACAACTGTGTGGAAACTGGACACGACCATGTGTCCAAGGCACATGCCTGTGTGAAAATCGAAAAAATCCCCAAATCGTATCCACATGGTCGTGTGGCACAAAAAATCATCGGAAACCTTAATTTCCCAATTGCAAATGGTCGTATGAATCACCCGTGTGCGGCACAAGCCCGTGTGGCCACCTGTGTGGTCACGAAACCACACCTAAATAGCCTGAAAATCGACGCTTTACGGCAGCGAAACAAACCCCAATCACTAATAATTCATACCACATTAGAATTTTGTAGATTTCTCAAAACTCAACAGTAATTAGCTACTGAATTCAAATAGTTCAGAAACACACCTTAGAACGCAATTCCAAATCGAAAACCAGCCGGTTCGACTGAGCTTAACCAATCTGAAACTCAATATGAAAATACACAACCACTTTAAAACCTTTATCAATAATAATGAAGAATCCAGAAACCAAATCAAAATTTGAAGGCACTTACACGATTCAGCACTTAAAGAAACTAATCACGTAATTCCTCTATTGAAAGACCAAAGTCAAAACTTTAATGCACGACCAGCAGGATGCAAAGGAAAACACAATAACCAAAAGAAGAAAAGAAAAAAATAATACTGATAGAAGAGAAAAAAAAAAGAAAACCAATTTGTGAAAGAATGAGAAGAAAAATAAGATAAAGTGAGAGAAAGTAAAAATAAAAAATAAAAATCTAATTAAGAGAATAAATAAATTTAATTTAATACTAAGAAACCCAAAAAAAAATTCCCTGATTTCTCACATCTGGATTCGGACACAGGACCAAGGCAACCTAGCAACGCACTCTACCACCGAACCAGCAGATTCATTCTGACATGAAAATACGAGAATAAACACAATTGCTCAACCTACTCATTGACCATAACTACAAACCTTAAAACTTCTAACCTGAAATTCCAGGGTGTTACAACTGCACTCGAGACTTATTAATGAAATATATTATTACTTTACTTACGAATGCAAAAACATGAGAAAGAAAACAGTTATGAAGAATTTTCATACTTTATATGTAATAGTCTAATTTTCAGTAGTGTCGGGAATAGAGATTTGAGATCACTAACTCCGACGAGTGAGTTAAAAATTTAATAAATTAATACCTATGAGTCAAATGTGAATATAAAAGTATTTTTGAATTAATGAATTTGGTGATTTAAAAGAATTAATTAGGTAAATTGGGTCGAGAATGAGGTATCGAGACCTCGAATCCATAAACCAAGCCATAAATATTTTTAGAAATATTTATGGACTGTTAGTGAGGTAGTATTAAAAATTCGTTAGAAAATTTTGACGTTTGGGTGGTTAATTAAATTAAAAGGACTAAATTGAAAAAGGTATAAAAGTTGCTAAAAGGATTAAATAGCTCAATTGTCAAATGAGGAAGGACCTAAAGTGCAAATAAGTCCAAAGGAGATATTTTGGGCGGCAATAGCTGAGGAAAAATCAGAAAAAGGGTGAAAGAAGGGCGAAATTGGAAAATTACCAAAATTAGCTAAATTAAAATGGGACCAAATTGGAATATCTAGAATTCTCTTCATTTTTTCTTCATTATCATCAGCCAAAATGCCATAGGAGGGGTTCTATAAGCTGGTATTCCATAATTTTTGCACCAAGTGAGTTAATCCTTGCCTTTTTCTTATAATTTTTGTGTTTTTAAGACTTTTACAACTAGGTCCTACTATTAAATTCATTAGTTTCTGATTTCATGGATGAAATTGAAAGTCATCATGGTTGAGTGTTGTAATTTTATGATGAAATAGCATGAAATTGAAGCTTTAATTTGTTTATGAGATGATTTTATTTGGTAATTTCAATAGAAATTGATTTTTAGGACTTAACTGTGAAAATGTTTGGAATTAAAGTTTAGTGCTGAAATTCTGATTCCCAAAGGTTATAAAGTAATTTAAAGTGATAGAATAAAGTGTTAATTGAGAAAAATTAGCTCAATTGAGAGGCTAATTGAGTAGGGATGAAATTATTATTTATTAAAAGCTTAGGGGAAAAATGGTAATAAAGATCTTGCACTAAAACAGTTTTGGACAGCAGCAGTAAGCTAACTTTGAAAAATCACTATAAATTGTAGAAATTGAATTAGAAGATAAAATATGGAATTAAATCTTATTGAGTCTAGTTTCTTATAGAAGAACGATGTAAGAAATGGAGTTTTAAATCATGAGATATAATAAATTTTGTAAGACAAGGTCAGAATGAATTCGGGTTCCCTTGTTCTGACTTTGAAAAATGATAAAAAAAATTTACTAAAAATAACTAGGGGCTTAAATTTATATGTTTGGAATCATGAATGAGTCTATTTTTAAGATAAATAAATGAAACATTATTCGAATCCTGTACGAGGAGATAATTAATTTTTAGTGAAGAAGGGTCGGAACTGTCGGACAGCAGAACAGGGGTGACTTTAAAGAATAAACTGTACTTATTGGTTAAACCAAAAATTATGAAATTTTTATGGTAAGAAGATACATGAGTCTAGTTTTAGGGAAAATTAGCGAATATTAATTTGGAGTTCTTTAGATCAAGATAAAAATAATTTTGTGATTATGACACGGATGGATAGCTTGAATATTCACACAAGTAAATAATGAAATTTATGGATAATGTTACTTACAAGTGTATTATTTATACTAAGGATGTGGATGGAGAGGAGGAGGAGGAGGAAAATATACATATATAAATGAATGACTTGTGTATAAATTGATCACATACCCGATTATAATCGATAAATGTTGAATTAGAAATGATATAATGTTTTATTTGGAATATTTATTATGAAATTACCCAAGTAAACCGAGATTCAGCATTTGTTGCGAATTCTCGTGTTTTCTTTCCGTTTAGCTCTTACGAGCTTTCGTTAACCCTTTTGGGGTTTCAGTTCAACTCTGATGAGCTTCAGTTAGCCTTTGGGATTTCATTTAGTACTTGTGTGCTTCAGTTAGCCTTCGGGCTTCTGTTTAGCACTTGTGTGCTTCAGTTAGCCTTCGAGCTTCCGTTTAGCACTTATGTGCTTCAGCTAGACTTCGGGCTTCAGATCACGATGTACTTAAATCCGTAAGCCATTCCTTGAATGGACAAGTCGACAAGTCGTAAATGTAACGTGTGGAAAAAGAAATGTAAGTAATGTTATCGTTATTATTATTGAGCTCAATTATGTGATTTCGTCATTCAGAGATTGTGTTTGACAAGACATGTTAGTAAATTATGAGTATGTGAATCAAAGTGACAGAATTTAAACACCTAATGAGGTTGAGCTCATTCACATGAATTTGTCATTTGAAATTGTGATTAACAGGAAGAAATAGTGAATTGCATGCTTATGAATGGTTACACATAATTATTTGAAAAACAAGAAAAATGATGGTTATTGATATATAGATACATGAGACATTGATATATGAATGTGGAATATGTTTGATAAATGTGTTCATTCATAATTATGGAATTATGTACCTTATGTGTACTATTTGCATAAAGATGATATTTCAATTACTTTGGTGAATAAAGCTTAAATATGAAATGGTATGAAATCGAGACAAGTTATTATAAAAATATATTTAAATTATCTTCAAGTGTTTCGTACTCCTTGGTAATGCCTCGTACTCTATTCTAGCGACGGATACGGGTAGAGGGTGTTACATTATATACAAAATATCCAATCCCACTATCATATCATTTATCAAAATATAAATAGGTACTTTAGGCCTTGTTTATTATAGTTTTATCATAATCAAAGTAATAAAAATAAAAATGTATTCAATTTGAGGTGTTTAAATAGTTTTTAGAATGCAAATTGAAAAGTTATAGTTAGTCGAAATTAAATTAAATTAAATTTTTTATTTAATTTATAACTTATTTTAAATTTTAAAGATATAAAAATAAATGTTATGTTTAAAATAGTGAATGTCACATCCAAAAAATCCAATTAGAAGAAATTGGGTTAGTGAAACCAAGAGGATTCATATTCTGATTTTGAGTTAAGATTGTGAAAATTATGTAAAGTGATTTAATTTGGTTCAGTGGTAAATGTGTGCTTGTGTGCGAGAGGTTTTAAGTTTGAATCCTTTTCCTGCATTTTTTTGCCCAACCCTTGACTTTGGATATTAGAATCATATATTATGTTCGTTCAACTGATGACAAGAATAAGCTTGTTGGTTTAGTGGTAATGTGTTAATTTATTCTTTGGTTTTATGTTTGATTCCCCATTTGTGCAAAGCGGAATTATTATTTTTGTTTTTAACCCTAAGGAAAAAAATTGAGAAGGATAAGGTATATGATAGTGGGGTTAGTGGGGAAGGTGATTAGTTTTTATTTCTAAAAGTTTTCTTCAAAATCCTCCTCTTTCTCCCATCCCATTTTTCCCTATCTCCATTTTCCTTCAATTTTGGTTTTCACGTTGGATTTCTAGTAAAAGATTTTTCTTAGTTTCATCAATTCTTTCTAAAAATTGTCCTTTCTTACTTCACTTGTTACTATTCGTTAGTCAATTTATCATATCTATATTGGAAATTTCACCGTTCCAATATCAAGTTTCAGTGAAAGTAAATCTTTTTGTGGAGTTGTGAAGCAGGAATGTGTATTTTTTATTCTATGGTTTAGGTTGGTTGTTAAAGGGGTTAAGCATCGATTTCGAATAATTCTATGTTCATATTAGGTGAAGCTCACGAGATGATTGATGCTCCTATAATCAAAGTGTTGTTAGGAACTGTCGTTTTATCAAGGGTAAATTACTATCGCCACTGTTAGAGGCTAATTTTGATGTAATGTAGTTCAATTATTAACATTGGCTTTTTATTTAACATTTTAGGTTTGGTAAAATCGTGATAATTAACTTGTGTGAATTGTCAAATTTGGTTTCTGAAATTCTTGTCATGGTGTTTGCTTCAAAATCAGTAAGGTGTGTAACAAAAAGCTCGAAAAACAACAAACAATAAAAAGCCAAAATGCATTCTATTGACATTACACGGTCGAGTGCCAATCCATATGTGTCACACTGGTTGGGTTAATTGGGTTGTGTGGGCCACAGGGGCATGTTTGAGGCCATGTGGACCACACGGGTTGGCCAGTTGGGTCGTGTGGGCTCATTTTTTAAAAATTTTCATTTAGGCCCGTTTTGACCTGTAATGCGTATTTAGACACTCCATAGGGTCCATACTGCATAAATAAGGCGTGAAAATATTATTTTTGTTAATATGCTACCATAAGTGATATAGTTAAAGTATGTGAATTATGTATGCATGGTACGACTACTGTTAATTCTGATGGTATGTATCTGTTTTGCTATGTTTGTTTATGAGCAAATGATGTTTGAATATGTTATTCTGTATTTCTATGAATCTGCTAAATGATCGTGAATGTGTCGTTATGGAGAAACTAATTTGATTATGTTGGGTCTGTGATATATCTATCTACAAAGCATGTAATTGCATGCTTATTGGTCTCTGTTAAAGATATGGATGCATGTTTAACATGCTTATCATTCTATTTCTGTATTTGCATGACATGTCACATTGCATGAGGTTGGGATAATATGGTGTGGAGAAAGTTCTGGCAGTTTAATGATCTACACTATCTGGTGGTTTAACCACATACTTCTGTTCTGGTAGCTTGGTTGCAATATAATGGTTTGACCACATATATCTGATTTGGCAGTTTTAACTGCAACTTTGGTGGCAATGTCCACAATTATTTGTTGGTGTGATTTGGTTGGACAAGTTCTGAGGAACTCTATTTTGGTGTGTAACGGAGATGAGTAGGAAATTTTTTGAAAAACCTGCATTATGATTTCTGAAAAATATCACATTTACATAATCATGCATTCTCAATTCTGCTCAATTGTTCGTGATGAAATTCTCTATGATACTCTGACTTGTATATCGTGATATGTGTGTTCTATGTTTGAGTTTCATTATACACTGAGCTTTATAGCTCACCCTTTTGTTTTATCTCTAACTCTTCAGGTAATCTTCGAGTTTTGGATCGGACGGAGTGCGAGAGCTCAGATTTATTTTGTGGATAAGTAAATTAACCGATTTATGATTAGTTCATTTTTGATATTTGGATTGTAAATTTCTTTTTGGTTTTTGCTTAGTTTTGCTAGCTTTTAGTATTTTAATCATAAAATTGCAAAATCATTTGAATTTACAAATTAAAAATTCAGTTTTCAATTTAAACTTTGAAAATTTTTCCACTGCTAAACTAAGAAAATGATTAACTGATTTTATTATAAAATAAGTATTTTCAAACTTGAGATTTTTCTAAAACTCGTATGAGATTAACTAAAATTAAGATTCTAGATCATATGATTTCTAACCTAGATTTTAAATTGGTTTCTCAAACGAGTTTAAGTAACTTCTCCAGATTCAGTCATAACGTCTAGGCCGAGTTTGGGGTGTTATAGTGAAAAAAATTAAAATTTCTATATAAAAATATTTTTAAAAATACCATATAAAGGTTATTGATAATTTTTTTGACTTGAAAATTATTGTATTTTAGAAATATTTATGAAAAATATTTTGAAACTTTTCTAAATAATATTCAAAAGCTATAAAACGAAGTTATTTTTTTTATCAAAATATGTCTAAAAATCCAAAATGAAAATTTAATATGAAAAAAATTGAGAATTAAACTGAACCAGATTGTGATGGACTGTTTGAAAATTTTAAAAATACACTCAACCTAACCGAATTGACATCACCTCTAATCAAATTGTCACACTAATTATAACTTGTTAATTGCTTGCTTAAAATTAATTAACTCTTTAAATAATCAATTTATATGTCAGTCCTGGGTCCCAAACTCCCAATTTTTATATATAAATCAATTTCCATGTTATATATGTTGCATGTAATTTTACGTGTTTATTTTTTAAATTTATTAAATAATATATTTTTATAAATTTTAAGTATATATATGTTGATTAAACGAGAATTGATTTAAAAATAATTGAGAGAATAAAATAACATTTTAAAAGTGACGAAAATAAAAAAAAAGTGGGCAACAATCAATAGCAAAATATTAAGTAATTGGATAAAACAATTTCTCATTCGAATATGAATCAAATTTTCACCTACAAAGAACCCTTACTTTATTACTTTATTGCATTTGACATAGGATTTCACAACACAGTGATAAACAATTCATAGTTATATAAATATTATTCAAAACAAATAATAGTAAAACTATCGAATATCAAATAATAATGAAAATCATATTTTTTTGGTAATGAAAACAAAATCATATTTTCGATTACTTATCTTTTTGAACTCAAGCATTTACTTACACCAAATATACGAGCCATGTATACATAGTCCATCATCCACTCAAGATTAAGATATGGCACACTATGAACACCACAAGTGAATAAATCCATAAACGAAACTAAAATCTATTCTGCTTAAGTCTTATCCAATGTGTTGTCAGTCACATCTATGTCTCTATCTTCTGGGAGTCATCCACTCTTATGCTCAAGACAAAGCATCTCCCAATTAGACTTGGGAGATGACATATTAGTCCAATCGATTTACTCATTTTCAATTAGAATAAGGCCATATTTAGGTACATCTACTAATATTGTAACACCCCCAATCCAACCTAGGAGTTTCGGCTAAGTCGAAGGCGTTATAATCAATCACCGGAGTGCTCCTATAAAGCCTTTTTTTTTTACTTGCGTTGATATGTAAGGAAGATGCCTTTTTTTTTAATAAAACATTCATTCATTATACTGGCTTTTCTTAGAATTTTAATTAAGATATTATTATCGTGGCGTTTTAAAAAAGACTAAGATTTTCAAGAAAAGATTTATCAAAACTTTAAGTATTTTGTAACCAGTGGAAAATATTTAAAAATAATAGTTTTCTAAATCGAATGGCATGCAAATATTAGAGTAATAATTAAGTAACATGCTTAATATAAGTATGCTGAACAACCCCAAACCTAAGATATAAAAGTAAGAATAATTAATAGTTACAATTCTAAAAGAACAAAACGATTACGGAAAACTTTGATGGAACTTTTAAAACACAAGCAATATAAGTTGCCAATCCGAAGTCCCTCCGATGCCATTCCAATTCCTAGTTTTCTGCGCTACTTGAAAGGTAAGGAAATAGGGGACCAAGCTTATGACAACTTAGTCTGAGTCTAATTTTTAAACCATTGTATATAATCATTCAAACAATATAGCATTTAATTTATAGCATAATAAAAAATTAAACATAATATAATGAACATATAGTAAATCAATACATGTACAGGTGATAAGTCGTAATTTATATATATTTTTATCCCATGTTTAGTACATTTTTGGATGAATTATCATTAGATTTGTGGAATTCGATGCTCCTAATCCTTTAATTTCATGTTTTATACTTAGGTGAGAATAAGAGAGTAAAAAGAACGAGAAACGGGCCAAAAACGGAGAAAATGGGTCAACGTGGGAAATCAACACGGCCTGGACTTCCTCACACGGGTAGACTACACGCCCATGTCTATTTAGCAGACTCTAACACGGCCTAAGCCACCCCACACGGGCGTGTCCCTGTCGAGCCCAAGTCTAGTTCTACTCGAAAAATGCCACTTTTATGGGTTTTGAAGCATTCTAAAGCCTATATAAACACCCTAGGAGGCACCTAGAGAAGGACACATGGAGTAGGAGGCAAGGAATTACTCGAAGAAAGCCGATTGATCCATCCCAGAAGCTGGATTCTCCTTCAAGACTAAAGATCTCCCTTCAATTTTCTTCAGGGGTTTGTGGGTGTCTTTATGTTTTGTTACTATTATTCTTCTGAGATATTTTCTTTTACACATATGAACTAAATCCCCTAAATACTTAAGGGGGATGAAGCCTAAGACGGATCTTGTTACTATTTTTTGAATTATATGATAAATACTTAATCTGTTCTTAATTATGTGTTCTTAATTCTTGCTTTAATATTCCATGATATTGATTTAAGTATTGATTTGCTTATTCAGAGGAGCAAAAGTCCCTAACTAAGAGTAGATCTAGCATAATTAAGTGGAGTTGATTGCACCCCTAGACATAGGGCGACATAAATCTGCCAGATTAGGGTCAAACCTAATAAGGGAATCCGTAGATCGAGTTAATGCAACACTAGGGGTTTTAATTAGAAAGAGATTTCAATTAATCAACCTATGGTTAGACATTGCTAGTCTTGAGAGAGATAATAATATAACTTAGGGATTTTTACGGATCGAGTCAAGTGAATAAATCGTCTAATTCAGAGTCAAATAACAAGTGAAGTCTAAGTGGATTCTTCCTTAGGTATTGTTTAAATCATTCAGTTTTCCCAAAAGTATTTCCCCAATTTACTTCCTGTGCATTCTTAGTTTAGTTAATTAGTTTAGATAAAGCAAATCCCCTTATTTTTAGGCTAGATAATAAAAAGAAGGTTAATACTAGTACTTTTAGTTCATGTAGGTTCGACATTCTGGTCTTGCTATAAGCTATACTACTGTTCGATAGGTGCGCTTGCCTTTATCGTGAAAATAGTTAGTTTTCAAGTACGATCAATCATAAATATAAAACTTATCACACACATCAAGTTTTTGGTGCCGTTGCCGGGGAACTAAGATATTAGGAACGCTTAATTTTTATTACTTTAGCCATTTATTTTATTGCAAGTTAAAATTTATTTTAATTTTGTTTATATTACTAAATTTTCTTCTATTTTCTTTTGGCAAGTTTTTATAGTTTATGACTAGAAGAAACCTATCGGGACCATTACTTTTTGATAGTGAGATCGAAAGCACAGCTCGTAGAAATCGAAAAGAAATAAGGCGAAGCCTGAGATACATAGAGGAAGAGTGAGAGGACGATATTCACACCACAACCGAGGAGATGGCTGAAAATGAGAAATATCCGCTACCTCTTGTGATTGCTGCTGATCCAGTAAATCAGAATTCTGCTCATCGTACTATGTATGATTATGCTAAACCTAACTTAACAAGAACTGAATCGAGTATAGTTAGACCTACTGTTGCTGCAAATAATTTTAAACTGAAACCTAACAAGATTCAAAAGATCCAAACACTTATTTAGCGAATTTTTTGGGACTTTGTGACACATTTAAAATCAATGGCGTTTCTGATGATGCCATTTGCCTCCGGCTATTCCCCTTTTCATTAAGGAATAAGGCTAAAAAGTGGTTGAACTCCTTACCACGAGGGTCAATCACTACTTGGGAACAAATGACCGAAAAATTTTCACTTAAATATTTTCTGCCGGTTGAAACAGCTAAATTGAGGAATGAAGAGATGCAGATGGATCTAGAAACTCTTTATGATGCATGGGAGAGATACAAGGACCTATTGAGAAGGTACCCTCACAATGGGTTACCCTTATGGTTGCAGGTTCAGACGTTTTACAACGGTGTGAACCCCTCAACAATGCGACTGATTGATGTAGCTGCCGGTGGAACATTAAACAACAAAACACTTGAAGAGGCTTATGAATTTATTGAAGAGATGTTACTGAATAACTATTAGTGGCAAGTCATGAGAATAAAGCCGAAAAAAGCAGCTGGTGTTTTCAACCTCGACGCGCTCATTATGCTGTCAAACCAGGTAGAACTTTTAAATAAAAAGATTGATGGTTTATATGGTTCTACTCAGGTACATCTAGTGATGAGGTGTGATTCAAATGGAGGAATGCACAACCTAGATTTTCCACCCTTCAACCTTGGCACCGAGGAGGAACAAGTTCACTACATGGTTAATAACTCTTGACCTCAAAATAACCCGTATAGTAACACTTATAATGTAGGTTGGAGGAACCACCCCAATTTCTTGTGGGGTGGTCAATGAAATCAAAGAACACAACATCTTTTGAGTTTTCAACAACCACCTTACCAGCAGGAAAAGAAACCGAACCTTGAGGAGATGCTAACGAAATTCACAGCGGTATCTAAAACACGTTTCCAAAACACCGAGACAGCTCTTAAAAATCAGAAAGCATCAATTCAAGGGCTCGAGAATCAAATAGGTCAGTTGGCAAAGATGATTTCTAAATGACCAGAAGGTAGTTTGCCGAGTAATATTGAAAATAACCCAAGGGAGCAGCTTAATGTAATTACTGTTCGAGATGAAGAAAGGTAGTAGAACCTGAGCCAGAACCGAGATAAGGAATTATGGTAAAAAAAGGTAAGGATGATGTGGACTACTGTGAGAAAGAACTGGTAAGTAGAGAATATAAACCTCGAGTACCATACCCAAGTGCGACAAGGAAATACCACACGGACGAACAATTTGGTAAATTCCTTAAATTATTAAAGAAATTACCTATCAACTTACTGTTTATTGAAGTTCTTTCACAGATGCCATACGCAGTTAAATTTTTAAAGGAGCTTTTAGAAAATAAGCGGAAGTTGGACGATATGTCGCATGTGGAGTTAAGTGCAGTTTGCTCAGCCATTCTACAGAATAAGCTACCCAACAAATTGAAAGATCTCGAGAGTTTTACGATTCCTTGTTTAATTGGTAGTTTAGACGTTAATAATGCGTTGGCTGATTTAGGGGCGACCATTAATGTCATGCCTTATAAAATGTTTAAACAACTAGGTCTTGAGAAACCTAAACAAACTAGGATGAGCATTCAGTTAGCAGATAAAACCATTAGATTTCCTAAGGGTATCACTGAAGTCGTACTTGTTAAAATCAATAAATTTATATTCCCAATTGATTTTGTTGTTCTAGACATGGAAGAAGATAGGGACGTGCCTTTGATTTTAGGATGACCTTTTTTAGCAACTGCTAGAACTATTATTGATGTTGGTACAGTTGAACTCACACTTCGTGTGGTGATGAAACAATCACTCTTCAAGCTCGTAATTCGAGTAACACATCGAATATTGAAGGTGGTTATATAAATCATGCTACTAATACTGATCATGTAGTGCAATTTTCTTTGCAGAAAACACGTTTGAAGAGCATAAATGAGCCATGTTCAAGTAACAACAAAGGACACATCTATGAAGAGTGAAGGCTACAGATCGAAGAACTAGATGAATGGCGTACACAGAAACCGAGAACACATGATAAACCAAAACCACGCCATGACAGATTCAATGTTTTATCAAATCAACTTAAGGTTGGAGACAAAGTACTATTAGATGCGGCAGACCCTCATATTACCACTTCTGAACCCAATGGAGCAATCCCTTTTACAATACTTAACATTTTCCCATACGGTACAGTCGAGGTAACTCAATCCAAATTCGGCACTTTTAAGGTATATAGTACTTATCTAAAACATTATTTTGATAAAATTGATAGTAGGAATGAGGAGTGTAAACTCCTCGCACCACCATGACCACGCAATAGAGAGGTAAGCTGAGCTTAGACTCTAAATAAGCGCGTCTCGAGAGGCAACCCGAGCACTAATGGTGTTGATTTCTTTAAATTTTAGTTTTTAACATCTAAATCATTAACTGAGTCCTTAAACACAGGTTTTCCAAATCCACACGGCCAGGCACACGGGCGTGCCTTAAGCCATGCTCATACCACGGGCGACAACACGACCGTGCAATACGGTCTTGTGAAAATAGAGCAAAATTTTTCCCAAAACACGAGGTTTGATATAGTGCCACAGTCGTGCGACATGGCCGTGGGCAATCCTGCCAAATCAACACGGGCATGCAACATGCCCATATCTATAAGCCGTGGTAAAAATTGAAAAATTAACACGGGCGTGCGACACGTTCGTGCCCACCACCCGTGGACAAAACTGTCAAAATAACATGGCCGTGTGCACCAACACGCCCAAACAACACGGGCGTAGGCCGAATTCCAAACGCACCCAAATTTGAAAACTGCGAAACACGCCCGTGTGCCCTATTATCTATATAAATAGGATGGATTTTTGAAGACTTTTATTTATTATTTATTACTTTTATCTTTATTTATTTTTAAATTACTTTTTTTATTTCTCTTTAATACTATTTTTAATTCATCTTTAGGTCTTACAATTTATATTAAGTAATTTATGTTTTCGACCATTTCTTTACGAGTAATCATGCCACTTTATATTTCCTAAAGAGTTAATGATTTTATGAAAGTTTTGAAGAGCTCCACAGCTCACTATTACTTAGGAATTTGCAACTCCACTGGAAAAGGTCCTCCACGACTACCATGCCCTGCTCGACCACGACCATAGCTACCACCAGTTATAATATTCTTTTGGCACAACACTTGTGGACTAACAACCTCTACCACCACCGGAGTATCCTCCTCCAATCTCACCCTTATCTTAGCCAATTACTTTCCATGAGTCCAATTCAAGGATTCCATTTAACATTTAGGAAGTTTCATTTCTCTCCCTATCTTATAATCTTATATCTATATTTTGCAGTAAATCTATCTTTGTACATCGAGGACAATGTACATCTTAACTGTGGGGGGTTACTTATATCATTATCAGAAAAATCCCTGAATTTTGTCTTTTTCTCACGTGACTCACTTATCACTATCAGAATGAATTTTGATTAATTTATGATTTTTATTGATATGTCTTGAATTAAAATTTTGATTAATTTTGATTAATTTATGATTATTTAAACTTTAAGGAATTAGAGAATCAAGCATGATAAGTTGATTTTTTCTTTAGAATTAAAAATTTTTTAGGTTATTTCCCCAAGTTTAGGTATTATCTTGAAGTTGAAATTCACAGGATTAACATCAAAAAGCCATAATTTTTGTGAGATCTTGAGCCTTTAGAGCATATATTATTTCTTTCATGCTCACTTTTATTGTTGCTATGAGTGCGTCAATATTGATTTGTTATTCTAGAACTTGCTTTGATTATGCATGTCAAGACCACACCATTGATTTGATATGTCGAGATGATAAAGGCACTTAGGTTTAACCCATTCACTCAATAAAGGTCTACCTTTATAATTAACTCTTAGTGAACCCAATTGAGCCTAGCAAGCCAATCATTGATTTACCCTTAATATTAACCCTTAACCCATTATTGTTGAAATCCCCTTAATTAATTTGATCCCTATTCTTGTCGAGATTTGGTTTGAACAAATTGCTTAGCTATGTATTATTTTTGATAGTTAGCAAAGTTCTATGTTACTTGATTTTTTCTTTAAAAAATGTTACTAAAATTGAGATTTATCGTCTAGCATATTACGAAATTATGTAATGCTTGGATTAAAACGATGTTATCTATAAAGAAAAGCTCAATTCTAGGATCATCTAATTAGGGATGTAATTTGCCAGTTTTAGTATCTTTCTAGTTAGGTAATTTTTCAATTCAACCTTGATTCTAACTTTCTCTTTCAGCTTGTGACCACACCCCCTAACCAAAGCCACATTACAACCCTCTAAAGACCTTTTGATTGATGTATCATCTCAATATATAGTGGTGGAGATTTGATTTTCACGCAAGCCTATGGTAATAATTTTTCATATTAACTGATGAGTGTTAAATCTGTTGTCCTTAAACACCTCGAGTGATTTGAGTGAACCTTTAGTAAGGATATTGAATTCTGTGATATTTTGAATTGATAAACCATAATTTATACATATTTTTACCTCATGTTTAATGCATTTTATGGATGATGTCCTATTAGAATTGGTGAATTCGATGCTCCTAATGCTTTAATTTCATGTTTTATACTTAGGAGAGCATAGGAGAGCGAAAGGAACGAGAAACGGGCCAAAACCAGAGAAAATAAGCCAAAGTACGAAATCAACATGGCTTGGACCTCCTCACACGGGCAGACCACACGGCCATGTTAATTTGGCAGGCTCGAGCACGGCCTGAAGTAATTGCACACGGGCGTGTTACACGGGAGTGTCCTTGCCGAGCCCAAGTTGAGTCCAATTCTAGAACGGCTAAATTTGAGGGCTTTTAGGCATTCCAAAGCCTATAAATACACCCTAGAGGAGAAAAAAAAGAAGAGGCACAGAATAGGGAGTAAGGAATTACTCCAAGGAAGCCGATTGATCCATCTCAGAAGCCGGATTCACTATCAAGATTGAAGATCTCTCCTCAATTTCCCTTCAGGATTTTCGGTTTTCTTTATGTTTTGTATTCGTTATTCTTCTAAGATGTTTTCCTTTTTAGTTATGAACTAAATCCCCTAAATACCTAAGGGGAATGAAACCTAAGACGAATCTTGTTATTATTTTCTGAATTGTATGATAAATATTTAACTTGTTCTTAATTATGTGTTCTTAATTCTTATTTTGATATCCTAGGATACTGATTCAAGATATGCTCTTATTCAGGGGAGGAATAGACCCTGTCTATGAGTATATTTGTCATAATTAAGCGGAGTTGTTTGCACACCTAGACATAGGGTGACAAGATTTTTCCATATTAGGGTGAAACTTAATAAAAGGATCCATAGATCGAGTTAATGCAACCTTAGGGTGTTAATTAGAGAAAAGTCTCAATTATTCAATCTAGGGATTAGACGTTATTAGTCTTGAATAGGAATAATAACATAACTTAAGGATCTCTACGGAACAAGTTAAATGAATAAATCGTCCGATTTGGAGCTAGAATAACAAGTACAGTCTAGGTGGATTTTTTCTTAGGTATTGTCTTAATTCAATCGATTTTCCCAAAAGTAATTCCCCAATTCCATTCACTGTGAATTCTTAGTTTAGATAATTAGTTAGTTAAAACAAAAACCTCTTTATTCTTAGGCTAGATAATAAAAAGACAGTCATTACTGGTACTTTTAGTTCCCTTGGGTTCGACAATCCGGTCTTACTAAAACTATACTACTTGTAACATCCCGAAATAGGGCTTAGTCGAAATAGTGGTTTCGGGACCATAAATCCGACATCAAAATATTTATTTTAGATTATTATGAGGCCTAGAATATGAGTATATGCATGTGTTAAAGTTTCATGAAGAATTTCTAAGTATAAGATGTCCAATTGGAAATTAGGGACTAAATTGAATAAATTGTAAAACTTGGATTGTCGAAGAAATTTGTATGAAATTGATTTAGTTAATGAATTAGAAGGTCTTGGAGATCAATTTTCCCAAGTTTGATTTTTTGAACAAAAATGGGCTTGCATGGATGAAATTTTAAAGAAAGGGTATAAGGGCATTTTGGTCATTTGTCATCTTGACGAATTAAAATGGGAAAAATCAAGCCAAAATCAGCCATTTTCTTCTCCATGGCTGCCGAAAATTGAAGAGACACCATAGCTAGGGCTTTCAACATTTCCAAGCTCAATAGTAAGTGCTCCCAAGCCCCGTTTTTCATGTTCTTTGTATTTTTGAAATCCTGGTAACTTGCTTTCTCCATTTCTGCCCATATTTCATGCTAGGGTTGTAACACCCCGTACCCGAGTCTGTCGCCGGAGTCGGACACGAGGGGTTTGCAGACTTAAATCACTTCTTTGCAGTCCAATTTAAAAATTTCTAGGCAGTTGGCTAACTGTGTCACTGTCACCTTAAAAATCATATCTTGAGTTCTAAAACTAGAAAATCAGTTTCGTAATTTTTACCTGAAACTAGACTCATATGTCCATCTACATATTTTTTTCTAGAATTTTTGGTCAGGCAAATTAGTACAGTTTATTAGTTAAAGTCTCCCCTGTTACAGGGTGCGACTACACTGACCTTCATGCATTACGATTTGGATATCTCCCTGTACAGGGCTTCAATGCTGATGCCGTTTGTTTCTATAGAAACTAGACTCAAAGAGGAATCTATACATATATGGCATGACTCCTAATTATCTCTGGTTAATTTATAATGAATTTCCAAAGTCAGAACAGGGAATCCAGAAACCGTTCTGGCCCTGTCTCACGAAAACCTAATTATCTCTTAACATACCACTCATATGACCGTTTCGTTTCTTCCATATGAAAGTGGATTCATCAAGGTTCATTTAAATAATTTATTCACTATTTAATTCTATTCCTACTATTTTTAGTGATTTTCCAAATCTACATCACTGCTGCTGTCAGCATCTGCCTTTAAGGTAGACTTTACCTATGTCATAGTTTCCATGATTCAACTAGCCCTTTTAGCATAAATAGCACAAATTATGATAGTGATTAACCATTCCCATGGCCAATCCTTGTTAAGCATATCCACACCTCTCAATAACCATATCCATACCAAATGATTTTAACATTATGCTCAAACATATATAAGCCATTTTCGCATGGCTATCCAAAATTATACAAATCCAAATGGTCCATGACCCACTACAAAAGGGTAGTCCTATACATGTCATTTTCAGAGTTCAACCAAAAGTGTACCAAAAGGGCTTTGATACTGTGGGCGACTTCGACTTCAATAATCCCGAGTCCGATAGCTGACGAACCAAAATCTATAAAACAGAGATTCAAAGAACGGAGTAAGCATTTAATGCTTAGTAAGTTTTAAGCAAGACAAAGTGTTCTCAATCACTATTATTGGTCATTCATTTCAACTGTTCGATGAAGTTAATCTAGAGCTTCATCTCGATCTATAATATCATTAAACGCAACACTTGGCTGCCACATATGTACTTTCGAATAATAATGACCTAGATGGTCAAATATTTCCAAAGCACATTCTCACATTTGGAGTTATAATATTAATCACATTTACCTACCTCTTTGATACTGATAATTCACCTCGAAATCACTCCACCGATGAGTAAGTAATACGTACCTGAACATCTTGAATACATAATACTTATTTGATGGTAACTTAATGCAGATACTCAATATCAAAGTCTTACTTGAATCCTAGCATTTAGCCGTCGGGTCTTTAAAGCTCGGATATAGTACGAGCACGAAGCCTACGGACATTAATCAGGATAATACTCTCGCATAAAGCCTGCGGGGTTTTAACCCGGATATAGTACTGACACAATTGCCCTTCGGGACTTATCACATTTATACACTTTCACATCCATCACGTTGGCCACTCGGCTCTGTCACATATATACACTTTCACATTCATCACATCGGCCATTAGGCCTCATCACATATATACACTTTCACATTCATCACATCGGCTATTAGGCCTGATCACATATATACACTTTCACATTCATCACATCGGCCATTAGGCCTCATCACATATATATACTTTCACATTCATTACATCGGCCATTAGGCCTCATCACATATATACACTTTCACATTCATCACATCGGCCATTAGGCCTTATCACATATATATACACACTTTCACATTCATTACATCGGCCATTAGGCCTCATCACATATATACACTTTCACATTCATCACATCGGCCATTAGGCCTTATCACATATATATACACTTTCACATTCATCACATCGGCCATTAGGCCTTATCACATATATATACACTTTCACATTCATCACATTGGCCATTCGGCCTTATCACATATATACACTTTCACATTCATCACATCGGCCATTAGGCCTTATCACATATATATACATTCACATCACAATTATCCAAATATACTTCACATATCACATATACTATCATGTATACACATTGTCTTGGCCAAATCTACATTAATCATTTCCCAATGAATAATTCAATTTCACGCCATACTATCATTTCATATTCGAATACTCATAAACTTACAATTTCACAAATTTTAATATCAAAGATCCATCTAACACTCATGTATCGTTTTACAATATCACGATTTAGAATTCACGTATGGGTTTAATCAATAGCTTATGAGTAACTAAAACAAGTTTTATCCATGTTTACAACAAAATCACATATTCACTACGAGCTGTTTTCCTGAGCAGTAGTCACTAAATTATTTATAATTGGAGCTAAAAAACTCCAAATCACTTGCTGTTAATTTTCCCTGAATATAGACTCGTATATCTTCCATCCATAAAATTTTCAGAATTTTAGGTTTGGCCAATCAATACCAGATTTTTCTTAAAGTTTCCCCTGTTTCACTGTTTGACTAATCTGACCACTCTTCACTACGAATCAAATTTCTCATTTTACAGAATTCAAAATGTGTTGTATTTGATTTCATTTGAAACTAGACTCATTAAGGAGTCTAAGCATATAAATTTTATCTTATAACCATTTTTGTACAATTTATAATGATTTTCTAAAAACAGAACAGGGGATTTCGGAGTCATTCTGACACCGTCTCACACAACTTTAAATATCTCTTTATAGGAAATTTGTTTGCTCACAAGGTCTCTTTTATAAGAAACTAGACTAATTAAGCCTTGATTACATATTTTATTCGGCCTATAATTCCACACCAACAATTTATAGTGATTTTCTAAAATCACGTTGCTGCTGCTGTCTAAAGCAAATTATTACAATTTGCTCTTAACTTTCCAAGTCCAAACACATATGAACTTACCATTTGAGTTTAAGACATATTATGGCCACATCATATCTTATTAAATCAACTCATTATGTCCTATTATGATTGAATTTACTCAACGTTTAATCACTTAAAACTTACCTCGGAAGTGGTCGACGATTAGATGTCCACGGCTATTCGTTTACTTTCTCTTTTCCCCTATCCGACTTTGATCCTCTTTGCTCTTAAGCTTAAGTAAAACAATAGATTTGCTTAAGTACTTAACTAATATTATTCACTTAACAATCACATTTGGCAATCACATATCATTTAATCTTTGATTGACCAATTTAACACATACCAAAACCCAATCATACATCTAACCTTTATCTCAATACCAAACCGAGTTATAAGATCATACATTATACTAAGCATATTATTAAACATACCTATTCAATTTAGCTAATTTCATAGCCAATTAATCACCTTACCCCACATTACTCAATGCCGAATATTAACCCAACATCACAAGCATAATCACCATGAAACTTACCTTAATACACATTTTATCCCATTGCCGAATACATATATATATCATCAAACAAATCAACTAGTTTAGCATTCAAATTCTTCTAACCATTCCTCAATCATTTACTCAATGAACAACAATCTAAGCACATCAAAGCATAGTCGAATGTATCATTCTTCTTAAATTCAAAAATAAATGCATGGGCTAACTTCAAAATCTATTTAACAACTCAACTTTATAAACACATATTCGGCTAGGAAGAAAGATTGATAATTTAACAACCTTAGCTTAACATATAATTTGTTGTGACACATCTTTAAGCATTCTTCTATTCCATCAACTCAATAACTAAACTCATATTCGGCAATGGCCTCCAATATAGTGACCGATTCTTCTCAACTAGCACCTAGTGTACACACATGATCATTTGTTTGATTCAAGCACCTATCCACCAAAATTCATCCAAATTAACAAGAACAACAACCACATTCTTTGTTATCTACCATGACCGAAACCCATATTCATTCACCAAATATCAAAAATTTATCATCAATTTGACATATAAGGACATAACCAAATGTTTCTTGCAACACAAACTCAAAAATTAACACATGGGTCATGTTATGAGCACCAAAACAAACTCAACTTCACAAAAATTCCAAAAGAATCACATGATATCATAACTTAATTCCCCCCACACAAGATGGCCGAATGCCTTAGGTGTGCTTTCTTCCATTTCTTGGTTAGTTTCGGCTTGAGAGAGGTAGGAGAAGAAGATGAACATTTTTTTTCTTTTGTTTTCTTCCTTCAATTCACGGCAATGGAAGGGGGGGCAACCACACACATTTTTTTTTGTCATCATTTACCTTCCCATTAAATTATTTTATCCTTTCTCCCATAAACCATTAGCACAACATGTTTTATGACATGTTTTGCCCATCACCCTTTGTCATGGCTGGCCACTAGTAATTAAATGGGGGAAATTGACATGCAAGTCCACCCTTTTGATTACATGCACTAATAGATCCTTATGGATTAACCTATCACATTTCAAAAGTGTCACACATAAGTCCTATTACTAAATTCACATGCAATCGACTAAATCGAAGCTCAAAACTTTCACACATTCATATTCACATATTTTAGACAATAAATATCATATTCAAATAATTTGGTGACTTGGTTTAGCGGTCCCGAAACCGCTTTCCGACTAGGGTCATTTTAGGGCTGTCACAACTCTCCCCCACTTAAGAAATTTTCGTCCCCGAAAATTTCTACCGATGCATAGTTTAGGATAACGTCCTCTTATTGAATTATATCCACAAAGACATTAGCTCATTGATAGCAATTGAAATTCATTATTGATTTCGCATCGATCTATAAAATCATTTTCTTATCTTAAAACAAATACATAAACATTTCTACAAGTATGCGCATATATCTCATTTTCTTGATTTCATAAGCAATAATCACTTAATTTAATTCACAATTGCATTTCAAACACATATTAAGTACATATTAACATGTATAATTCACATCATCAACCCACATATTTGTAACCCACATTTTCATTCATGTATAAGCTGTAACCTGACCGAAAGTACACATATACTCAAACATCCCAATAAATATCCTTTATAACTCCATCATATCTCACTATTCAACTTAACCTATTTCCAACAGAAAATCAACTTCCACATACCTGAACATTGAATTCATTTAGCACATTTAATCACTGTTAACGATACCCGTTGAATCATTCGAAATCATTACGGATACTCATTAAGCACATATAGCTCTTACAATGCCATATCCTAGATATGGTCTTACATATGCTCACATATCGAGCTGATGTTTATCAGTAATAAAATCATCCACAGTTCAAAAGCTAGAATTAAAGCCGAAAAGTCCATGTCCAAAATTACATGCAAAAACCCCAAATAAATAAGTAATCCAAAACTGAAAAATTAAAGAAAATAGTCTAAATTTTATTACGTATTGTCACCTCGAGTCCTCTGCTACACCAATCCACTAATTATCTAAACAGATTAAACAGAAAATGGTGAGTTTCGCAACTCAGTGTGTAATCCCCACAGAAAACATGCACACAGCATAATATCAAAAAATCAGTCATGTATATACAGTTTGGGCCTGAGCCCATTACAGAATCAGTGGGGCCTTAGCCCACACAGATACAGAATCAGATACAGAATAGAATAACAGAGTCTTACTCACCGGCATCTACACACTAGCTCCTTCCAACCCTACACACCATGTGGGGATAAGATTGACCCACCCATCCCTACACATCATGCTGTATCAGAATACAGCACATAATCAGATAATTACAGCTGTGCTACCAGATATCAGGCTTAGGAGCCTTTCAGAACACTTCCTTCATATACAATGACCCAACTCCGATGCAATGCAGTATACAATATATGACATGTAAATATACAATTAACAGATCATATATACAAATCGTTCTTACATGCTAAGAGCACATATATCAATATCACATAGTTAGATCACGTTATAAGGGGTCAAGTAACTCTTACCGACCCTACAGTAGGTCCCAGTCGACTTGGGTGACCCTAACAATCTTTTAGAGTATTTCAGAAATTGGAGCTCACACGCCCATGTGGCTTGCCCGTATAGGCCCACACGCATGTGTGGTGTACACAATCCAAATCACGGCCTAGCCCAAAAATTCCACATGCTAGTGTTATTCACCCGTATGAGCCCACACGCCCATGTAGCCTACATGGCCCAATTGGTCGAGCCCATGTGTTGCACACGACCTTGCCCGACCAACACACGACCATGTCATGTGCACACGGCCTGGCTCGTCGATCACACGGTTGTGTTGTGGTTCACAACCTCGCACACGACCGTGTGCCTTTAACAACCTCGTTTCGACTTTTGTCATTTCTCGTTTTTTATATTTTCGGGTACACGCCTGGTCTGTTTTCGATGCTATTGCAACTTTGAGCGCTCTAGTACCTAAATTTGCCCAAAATATCACTCAATTAACACTTAAATCGGCACTCAAATGCAACCTAAATAAGGTCTATAAGCAATAAACCATCGGAAAACTTACCAACAACAACCCAAAATTGTTAACAATCAACCCTCTGCAGCAGCACCAGTCAACTCTTGTTCTTCACCTACCCCAAAAACAGAAAGGTCAACCTCCTTAACAACCTAACTACGAAAACTTAAATAACAATAATGAACACTTACCGATCGAATGCGTTTCACCGATTGAGCAAAGTAAAGGCACCAACACAAAATAGAAATCAAAAGAGGAAGAGAAGGGAAATGAGGCTATGGCAGTTCGGCAAAAAAGAAGAGAAATCGTCAGAGAGATGGGGAATTTGGGAGGAAACTGAATTTTTTATTTGAAAAGAAGCTCTGTAAAAGAAAAATGCCAAATTTTCTTGATAACCCTCTTAATCCACAATCCCTTAATTTCCTCCCCCCACTTCCCACTACTCATCCACCACTCACGAAACCTGTTTGACCGAAACTCTCTCTCTCTCAGTCAACGACCAAAAATAAACTCCCTTGCCTACATCGGGATTCAAACTCCAAACCTCCAACACACCAACACACATATTAACCACCAAACTAGCAGGCCCATTTTGTTATGGTTTTACAATTACCTAAACCTAAACCTACTGAGTGAGGTTAAGGCTTTATTTAGAAAAATACCAAAATTTGCACAAGTTATGGCTTGAACTTGGGACCTCTCACACTTACCCAGAACACTTAACCACTAAAGTAGATACACAATTGTGTCATAAATTCACAGAAACAAAAATATAACTTTTGGGGCATTACAACAAGTCTCCTTAACATTCAAATATATTCTTTGATGATTGATTTAATTATCAAAAAGCTATTCATTCTAGATGTATAGTTCCACAAATTTATAGGTAAAAGAATTGACTCGGAAAATGACTCGTTAGTTGATAGAAGTTTTTTTTTCTTTTTTGGGTTTTTACAAATTTATAGATGTGGGATGTATCTATTTTAAAATTGAAAGATTTGATTAGGAAGTTTGAGGATCAAATCGATAGAATTTGTAAATGTGAAGGGTTAAATTTATTGAATTATTCAGAATTAGGATCAAATTGATAGAATATGTGAGTATTGAGGACTAAATGTGTTATTATACCAGTTAGAATGAATTTAACAACGGGTGATCAAAACAGGAATGAATTCAAATATTAATGCCTAAATTGAAATTTTTAAAGTTGAGTGACCAAAATAGAAATGCGGACATAGTTGGGTGATCATTAGTATAATTTACACTAAATTATAATTATTTTTAAATGTATAATTATCACAACTTCTATTTTACTTCAACAATTTTATTTTTAAATTTAAATTTAGTAATATAATAGACAATAAAGGGTCTCGTTAGTTCAAAAGTTTTTTCAAACTCATGCTTTTATATATACTAGTTTCTATTGTTGCATGTGATTCTACATGTTTAATTTTTAATTAATGTTCAAATGTTATATTTTTAATTAATGTAATTAATGTAAGATAATATTTATTTATTTTAAAATATATTTTAATTAATGTAATTAATGAATAATATTTTTTCAAGTTCTTAAATATAATTAAATTATATTAAATTATTTAAAATTTAAATATTATAATAAATTTGAAATCATAATTAAAGTATTTTTAACATATTTAATGTATAATATTTCATGAAATTAATGTAAAATAACATTATTCAAAAAAATAATTATTTAGCATAATTAATATATATCAATTATGTCATGTTTTGTATGTGAATATTTATTTATTTATTTTTGGTAAATGCATGTGAATATTTATTTAATATTGAAAAGATGAACATGTTGCATACCAATATTTTATATTCTTCAAGCTTTTTTATTTTGATCCCTAAAAATTAGATATAAATAAAATAAATATTTAACTAGAAAAACAAGTACACATATGAAATTTTAATAATATTAACTTAAAATTAAAAAAATTAGGTTAAACAACATGCAACCATTTTAATAATTCATGATAAATATAAAAAAAATATTTACACTAACAAATAAATACATTTAATAATTGTGATTTTTAAAATTATTTTTACCTACGCCTAATAAATAATGATGATGATGTAAAAAAAATTGATAAAAGAGTGTTTGCTTCACACAATATAAACAATTTAAAGAAAAATTTTAAAAAAATAATATCATAATATTATATTATCTTAAAATCAATTAAAATGATCTTTCAACTCTATTCGGCAAATCATAGCTTGAATGTTTCATCCTTTTTCAGATACTTCTAACTTATTAATACCAAGAATCTCCATTTTTAATGGGTAATTTATATAAGTGCTGTTTAATTGAATATGACTAACTACTGTATATTATTTATAAAACTAAACTTACATTTTAATTTATATATAATACTATTATTAATTAAGTGATAATTAATCTAAATCATTTTGTGTTTTATGCTTACACTTTTTTTTATACTTATACTTCTTTTCAAATTGTAACTCTATTTTACATCACTAAAAAAATTATCACAACTCTTTTAATAAAAGTACCATACATATATTATTTTATATAACTAATAAATCTAAATTAATATTATTACTATCAAACCTTTTTTTTAATAAAGCCACCATAATATTTTTTTTTTGGATAGAAATATCATAATATATTTAGAATAACTAATTATTCTAAACTGTATTATATTTATATTTATCATAATTTTTTTAAAAAGTATTTTTTTAACTACTAAATCTAAATTAGATTATAATTACTGTCGGTCAAGCAGTAATGGTAAGACGAAAATATAATTTTCATTATTTTCGATCAAGTTAAATTTAAAATATTTTTTTATAAATTAAAATAATTTTTGTCATTATAAATAGGCAGATGATCGTGTTTTGGAGGCATTCATACATAATTTGGCAAAGCCTCCTGTCACCGAAATTCGTGGTTGCTTGTAAGAGGCGAGATTCTTGTATGTGTCTCTTATGCTTAGGGGCTGCAAACTCGATCCTAGATTCATCAACGCGTTGGTGGAAAGATGGAGGTCCAAAATACACTTTCTATCTTCCATGTGGTGACTATACAATCACACTAGAAGACATGGCATTACAACTCGGTTTGTCAGTGGATGTGTCGGTCGTTATAGGAGCAGCGATCATTCCTAGTAAAGTGGATCTCTGCGCGGCATTATTGGGGAAGGTCCCGAACAAATTTGATGATGGCCAGATATTGATGAACTGGTCGGCAGAAAAATTTGATAAGCTTTCCGTGGATGCGATTAAGGTCGACAAAGAACAATATGCCTAAGCATTCATCCTTCAGTTAATCAGGGGGATTTTTATGCCTAATAAATCTCAAAATTTGGTATGTACAAGGTGACTACTATGCCTAGTAGAATTCAAAGAATGCAGAAAACTATGTTGGAGATCAGCCGTGTTGGCCACATTATACTAGGAGTTGTGTCGGGCCACAAAACCGGAGAAGATGTCAATCGGTGGTTACCTGCTACTGTTGCAGTTGTGGGCCTAGTGGCGACTACAATTTCTACGTCCCCGAGTGAACGACTCATACATGTTTCTGTTGGTGACAAGGTAAAAATCATTTATTAATAAATGCATAGTTTGTGTAGTAAATGATTTTATTTATCATATATTTGAACTAACATATCGCTTTTATAGGTTGAATGATGGGCCGAGTTACGTGGGAATACCCCAAGAGCTGGAAGACATTAGTTTGCTGTTAGATCAACGCTTGGAAGCTGAGGTTAGTTACTTATTCTTTTGAACCTAAATTAATTACACAATGATTTGTTAAATAAAATTTCGTACATAAGGAAATTTACAATTGTGCATTTAAATTTGAAAGGATGTTATATGTCGACATCGATATTAATCTTGCATCCCCTCGAAAGTGTTGGACAGTTGGAGGATGTGGGATACGAAGGTACCATTGATAGTGTACGTGATGGTGGAAATGTTGGAATCAGACCAGGTGGTGCAACAGTTAAGTTAGAGGCAACAAATTCCACCAGCACAGCAAGACTTGAAAGAACTGCACAAGGTGGACATGCGTGGGAAGAATAAAAGAATTTGTGAGAGATGTACAAGGAGTGCATCGAGGCTTAGGATCGTAAGAGGAAATTCTTACCCATCTACGAACCATTTTTCTTAGTAGACATGGTGGCCTGTTTGGAGTACTTGTCGTGGTTCAGAGTCTAGGCAAGCCGTATTTTCTATCGGTGGAGGCAAAAAGTAGGCAACTTCGTCAGAAAAGGCAACGATGATCGCCCCAGTAGTAGCGTAGGGCCAAATGCAATTGCATGATGGGTTAGTCATCGGCTCCACCCTAGGAAATACCGCCTATGTCCACACAATATCTCAGTCAGTGCACTCCACTTGTCTCTGTTCATTTCACTAACCTCATGTTTTTTCACAAGCACCGTATTACGCACCAATGGGTGTCGAATCCACCAAATATAAATTCCTACACTCTAACTTAATTAAATAGTAATATAGAGTAATAGGATCAATCCCACAGGGAGTAAGACTCCTAATTTTCTTGTTTACGTGACCAAATTCTAAGTCTAGGCAGTAGTCGTACCCTCAACCTGTGCGTACGACACTGTAAAGTAAATGAAAGGGGGAGATTTAGTTGATAGAGCAAATAAAATAAATAAATAAATAATAAAATAAAAACAGAATTATGATAGCAAAATAAAATTAAATGAATTAAATTAAATTGATTAACTAATTGTATTAAAGCTTAGCCTCAGCCTCGGTACACTTCAAATTTAAACTGATCCTTCAAAAATAGATTTTCCCTTCCAAGCGATAAGTTGGTTATAGCGATTAAAAACATCCCAATTGCCAAGTCTTCCTTTAGAAGTTGATTCTAGTATGACCTGCAAACCAATCCTTACCAATTATCTAACTGTGATACACGTGTTCGCAATTCAAGACCCCGACAACCTTGCGTTCTGAAGAACCCAAATCGGATCAATGGCCTCAACCGTGTGGATCGTTTAAATCCAATCACTATCCCACTTGATGGAATCTAACTGGCCTTTTCCCACTTGGACAAGCCAATTTGTTTGTGGGAATTTGAATATAGCACGGTCGACTCGACTTTCGAACTGTACGCCAGACAACTCCAACCCAACATGCACTTTTTGAATTGAAATTGAATTAACTTTAAGGGACGAATTTGTACTATCCCATATTTCGGAGAGATAGCGAATACTGTGTTGAAAAGCTTTTAGTGTGAGTTCATATCTAATGATTGTTTTGTCGGAGTGATAGGAAATTAGTTAAGCATGAGCTTAATCATGCTAGTTGGTGTATGTAAAAAAAAAAGAAATGGTAGAAGGTAGAAAGAGAAGGGACTTGAGAAGCAATTAAACCAAAAATTAAAGAAATGAAAAAAAAAGTAAAATGGAAAATTGCCTGCACTAGTTTTTACGGGAGAAAGAAACGAAAGAAGATAAATTGTATTTAATTTCCTCGTGTATTCCAGTCTATTTTTCAAAGACCACCACCCATCCTATTTATATATATTGATATATATATATATCATATACTAAAATTAGCCTAAATCACTTAATAACCAATTACATGAAATCAAATTCATATTAGATTTTTTTCTAAATATGGCTTTTACAAAGTCAAAAATCTGATCAATCTTTAAATGTCTCAAAATTTCCAATCGACCCCTTTTTTATTGCCTATGCTTTAATTTAGTCATTTTCTGCTTTTTTTTAATTATTTAAAGTATCCGAATTGTGTTCCCAATAGAATTTAAATATAAAACCATCAATTTATCAAGAATTGATTCAAGAATTAATTGATTTAAACATGTAAAACATGCAAAATAAACATGCTACCAAATCCCCCTACTTAGCTTATGTTTGTCCTCAAGCATATTGTACATTCCTACATTAGAAACTATCCAATAATTTATTAGAAATCTAGTCTCTTTTTCCTAACCATGATCAATGCAAACAATTTAGGTGAAAAAATGAATAAGTGTTCAAATATTCAGTTTAACCAACAAGTGTCCATAAAATTTAAACATGTAAATTCAATCATTTCACTAAATTGAAATTGAACCAAAATTTGCAAGGCATTTATTCTCATTTAATTATGTAGTAAATTTGGAACATAGTCAAACCTTTTCATGTGAAGTGAAATGACAACTTAAACACCTTACATCGGTTACTCAATTTAACATGTCTCCAAATAGACTATTTTCCCTACTTATGGTAGCTCAGTTAGCGGAGCATTTGCAAGTTTTTGGTTCATCACTCGAACCTTTTTACATGAAATGAGATGACAACCCAAGCGCCTCATTCCGGTTACTAAATTCGGTCACATTTCCAACATCTTCACTCATAACTTAAGCTATTAACGGAGTAGAATTAATTTTTTTTTGCCATTAGCAAATACATTTAAAATTAAACAACTAAGAATGATATACTTAACAAGAAAATTTTTAAACAATCAATTTTCATCAAACAATCTAATTACAATATTTCAACTTTATAACATGCATCGATTAAGCTAGATAATGAACATTTTAATTCAAGAACCTACCCAACTATCTAAATTGACTAAGCATTGGAATTAGAGGCTCAATGTCAAACAAATTATCAAATAATCCCAGCATAAGAATTAAAACATGTTAAAGAGAAACAATCATGCAGCTAAAGAGAAATAATCATGCATACTTACTAATCCAACACCCTCTACTTAACCTATGCTTGTTCTCAAGCATATTGTATAAGAATTAAAGTAAGTAGAGAGAAAGGTCAATCATACTCCCCGTGTATATCTAACGTCGTTGTCGGCACTGAGAGTGACTACTTTGCAAGATGGCGAGAATCCTGGAGACATTGGTTTCCATTGTTTCAAGGCTAGTTTTGATGCTGCTTAAACATTCCTTTACAGATGAAGGAGGCTACTCATTTGGCTCCCTAGTTGTAAAATTGTGACGTTGGCGAAAGATCTTATTACTGGGTGCAGTTTGTATACCTAGAGGAACAAAATAAAACGTAGTAGGGATGTTGGCAAGCAAACCCATAAAATCCAAACAATACTAATAAGCCATAAAAGTAACATATTTTTAATCTCATTTTTAATGCATTTTTTGATGGTTTATTATGTAAATTAGTGAATTTGATGCTCCTAATCCTTTAAATTCATGTTTCTATACTTAGGTGAGCATAAGGGAGTGAAAAGACCCAAAAATAGACAAAAACAGCTATTTTCAGGATCCACACGGGTTAGACAGACGCCCCTGTGAGCCATACTGGCTGACCACATGCCCATGTGCTAGCCCATGTCGATATCGCACCATGCTTCCCACATACGCGGAAATATCCAATTTTTAGGCTCTTTGAGCATTCTAATGTCTATAAATACCAATTAGAAGAAGATCTAATGGGGCAGTCAGAAGATTGAAGAAATCACTCGAAAAACATCATCAGAATCAATTCAGAAGCAGATCTCCTTCAAGATTGAAGATCTCTAATTAATTTCCTTCATATGTTTATTGAGTTTCTTTATGTCTTATTGTTATCCTAATTTTGAGATGTTTCCATTCCAGATTATGAACTAAATTCCCTAGATACCTAGGGAAGATGAAACCTATGATGAATCTTATTTTTTAATTTCTAATTTACATGATAAATACTTGATTCTTGTTCTCAATTATGTATGCTTATTTCGTGTTTTAATATTTTTAGGATATTAATTCATGTTTAATGTGCTTATTTCAATGGAGCAAAAGTCCATCATTAAGAGTAGATCTAGCATAATTGATTGGAGTTGCATGCAATCCTAGAAATGGGACGACATAAATCTATCAAATTAGAGTCAAATCAAATAGGGGAGTCCATAGATCGAGTTAATACGACAATAGGGGTTTTAATTAGAAAGATATTTCAATTAATCAAACTAGAGTCAGTTGTTCTTACTTTCGAAAGAGGTATTAACATAATTTAAGAGTTCCTACGGATCAAGACACAAGTGAATAAATCAATTAATTCAGATTCAGAATAATAGGTGAAGTCTAGGTGGATTCTTTCCTGGGTATTTTCTATCTCATTGATTATCTTCGATTATTTTCCTATTTCATTCTCTGTTGCATTCGTAGTTAAATTAGATTAGTAAATTTAGATTAAAAACAATCACTTCAATTTATCGACTAAATAATAGAAAAACAGTAATTACTAGTACTTTAAGTCCTCGTAGATACGATATTCCTTACTCACCATATCTATACTATTGTTCGATAAGTGCGCTTGCCTTTATCATAATTATAGTTAGTTTAGTGACCATCAAATACCCATCTAAACGGTCCATAGTATATGCACATGTAAAGGAGGATAAATTTTTTATATATGGGCCAAGTATGAGTGGTCGATAAGAGCGTAAAACAACATGAAAATTTCGTGCAAACCAATATCCCAAATTAACATTATATCTAGAATGCATACACCATAGGAAAAATAGTTTTGTCTTGGTTAAAACGGATGATGAATTATTTCGACCTAAATAGCTAAAAGCTAAAAATCGATGAATATAACTTAAAGTTGGTTCATGCAAAAACAAGTCCTTAGAGGTCTTGGGATTATAAAGATGATTCCCAGATTAAGTTAAAGCAGAATAAGCAACATTAGCATCGAAATTACTTGGTATATCCAATAAAGCAGTATGGTATGAATTAGTTTGAACATCGTCAAGGTCAACGAAACCCACAGCGATGTTAAAATCTGAAATCGACATCCTAAAATCTTTACCAAGTAATCAAAAATAGACAACATCTCAAGTTTCACCAGTTCGTAATGCATTAATATTGAAGATAAAAATTGCATAGAACTCATAAACTAGTTCATAATATGTAGCACATGAAATATTTAAAAGTGAAATCCAACCAATATCATCAAAATAGTTCAATACAACATCACTTATATTAAGCATATCAAGAGTGTAAAGAGAAATTTTCTTACAAACCGGGAGTGGTCGTTGTCGATTGTCATCGTATCTTATGTGATACTTTGAGGTTGCAAAGTTCAGGGACCCTCAAAGTCATGCTTCTGTCAGTATAGTATAAGTACAGCCTCGCATATTACGTTGACTGTCTCGGGGTGGTTGAACATTTTCTTCAAGAGAGCCGGGTGGTAGACTCAAATTTTAAGCAACTTCAGTACTACTATATGGAGGTGTTATTGGTTCATCAAGTGGTGGTTGATATGTTCAAGTGGTGGATGACCATGTTCTACCATCAGAAATGTGCTCGTTTCTATTTGAAAGACCTTCACTATGGTTATTAAAAGTTTCGGCCTCGTCCGAGCAACCTACATAGTACAATAGTAAAGGAAAAATAGGTTGTAAGTTACGAATAGACTTTTCGAAAGTATTAGGACTGTTATGAGAGCGTTTTGTCTCAATTAGAGTTGGGCTTCATCGGTGACGATTTCTAACAGGCACGACAGTTCGCCTTGTAGGAGGCGTAGATGGTTCAGAGTCCTCATTATCTAAATTGATGACTGGAGACACCAAAAATCGGTTTCAACCGCGATTAAAAAAAATCAGGAATTCATTAGCTGATTGGTTTCTAGTGCAAACCATGGCTTATGTTCGGGCTTGAGAAATAAACAATGCTTATTTATGATTGCTCACAGTAGTGGTTCATGATGGCTAACGGCGGTGGAGTAGAAATATAGTGTGAAGAATAGTAAAGTTAAATGACATTAGGGTTTGGGTTTCAAGGGGGTAGAGGTCTTTGGTATTTCAAGTAATGTCATTGTTTAGGCAAAAGCAAGGAAAATGTGGCTAACGGCAACGTTCGAGTTTAGGGAAAGAAAAGCGCACGAAGCAGCAGTCATTCGGGCTTAAAGCAGTAGCCTTTTTTAGGAGGGAAGGTTGAACAGCGTTATGACAGAGGTATATTAGTGATTCGGTCGTTGGTGGTTTCGAGTTTGGTAGGTGGTAGTGTTAGCGGTAATGGTGGAGGTGACGGGGTTCGACTATGGAATAAAGAAGACGAAATAAGAAAGATGAATGGTAGTGGTTGGCGAGGAACTGGAAAGATTAATCGGTGTTCCGTGATGGTAGCGACTTTTGGAGATGTTGGTGGCATAAAGGTGTTAATGGAGTTAGGATTTTTGTTTAGAGTAAAGGAAGAAGAAGAAAGGGAGAAGAATGGTGGGTTATTGGCTTGGGGTTCTCTTTTTTTTTCTCATTTTTTTTCTTAGGCCACATTTTTTTCTGTCTATTTGGCCTTATTTTGGGTTTGGAATGTTTGGCTGATTTTGGGTTTTTATTTGTAGGTTATGTAAAGAGAAATGGCAGCACAAAGCGTGGCCAAGCCACGCCACGACCAAAATTCATTCTTCGAGAAGAAAAATTATATCCTCCACCAACGTTCTTGGAAAATTACACATTAAAATAGATTAAATAATAATCTTGTTGTTATTTATTTTATTTTAACCTAAATTAAACTGAAATTCAAAATTAAATAAATTAAAATAAATATGGGTTGCCTCCCCAAAAGCGCTTTTGTTTAACGTCGTTAGCTCGATGACTCGAAAGTTTATTCAATCGGCTCTTCAAGTATTAACTCCTTGACCATGCGCACTTGAAAATTTTCATAGAAAGGCTTCAAACGTTGTCCATTGACTTTGAAGATTTTTCCAGATTCTTCACTTGTAATTTCGACTGCACCATGCGGAAATGTGTAAGTAATAACAAAAGGTCATAACCATTAAATTTGGAGTTTACCTATAAAAATTCTTAGTGTAGGGTTATAAAATAGTACTTTCTTCCCATTAAAAAAATGTTTATGAGTTATCTTGTGATAATGGAATGCCTTGATTTTATCTTTATAAATTTGGGTATTTTCGTATGCTTTTCATCAAATTTCCTCAAGTTCCTGAATATGTAATTTTCGATACTTACTTGCAACATCCTGCTCCATGTTGCCTTGTTTAACAACCCAAAATGCCTTGTGTTCTAATTCTACAGTAAGATGACATGGTTTACCAAATATAAGTTAGTAAGGAGACATACTTATGGGTCCCTTATAAGATGTGCGGTATTATAACATCCTGAAATAGGGCCTAGTCAAAAAAGTGGTTTCGAGACCACAAATATGACGTTAAAATATTTATTTTATGATTATTATGAGGTCTAGAAGATAAACATATGCATGTGTTAAAGTTTCATGAAGAAATTCTATAAGTAAGGTGTCCAATTGGAAAATAAGGACCAAATTGAATAAAGTGCAAAACTTGGATTCTAGAAGCAATTTGTATGAATTTGCTTTAGATTATTAATTAGAAGTCCTTAAAGAGCAATTTACCCAATTTTTAAATTTTTGGACAAAAATGGGCATGTATGGATAAAATTTTAATGAAATAAAATGGGAAAATAAGCTAAAAATCAGGTCATCTTCTCTACCTTACTGCCGAAATTTGAGAGCCACCATAGCTAGGGTTTCTTCACTTTTCAAGCTCAATAGTAAGTGCTTTCTAGCCCCGTTTTTAATGTTCTTTGTATTTTTGAAACCCCGGTAACTTTCTCTATTTCTACCCATATTTTGAGTTAGGGTTCATTTATGTAAAGTGACTCATGTGTGACATGTTTATTCTTTGATGATTTAAAGAGGAATATGAAAGTTGGATGTGTGTTAAACATCTTTTTCTAGGTGATTTTCATGAAAAACCCCTCAAAGGACCTTTTTTGCAAAAGGTGTAAAATATGTGGTAGAAATGTGAAATAATGGAAAAATATGGGCTGCCAAAAGTGGAAAGAACATTCAGCTAGGCTTGGGTAATGTTAAAATTCATGCATTTCATTATACGAGCCTAGGGACCAAATCGTAAATAATGTGAAAGGTTAGGGGCAAAATGGTCATTTTGTCTGGGGGTGAAATTCAGACTTAAAAATAATAATGTGAGGTATTAATGATTCATTTTTATTGTTATAGACCCCGAGGAACAAATTCTAGAGGTCGATCGAGGAAAATGAAAGGTTTCGGAATAACCGAGACGCAAAACCGAAAAAGATACCAGATAAGTTCGAATAACTTTAAGTAAACTATTAATATGCCTAATTACATGTGTTATGAATGTATGATAATTGGTTATAATGATGGCATGAAAATCCATGAAATGTGTTAATAATAATGATATGATAATCAATGTCCCGGTTGAAGTAAAAAGAGAAATTCTATGGATAAACCATGACTTATATGACTTAAAATCCTGCATGTGTTGTAGAAAGGATTTAGCTCGGATGGGAAATCTGTTGATCTCAAATATAGAAAGGATCTAGCCCGGATGGGCGTTCTTTGAGTGATCGAGTCTTTCGAAGAATATGTATGCATTGTGGATTTAGCCCGAACGGGTAATCCGATTAGGATCTGAATTTAGCCTGGACTGGTAATTTAGATCCGAGCTCATTATAGGTGTTTGTCGTAAAAAAGGATTTAGCCTGGACTGGCAATCCTGACATCATCCTATGAGTTTACATTGTGGGGGATTTAGCCTGGACTGGTAATCCTGCCGTAAGATGTAAGGTTCGCTGGAGTGCGTACATGAGATGATCGCTCGTATAACTTGACGGTAAATGGATAATCCATTGAGATTTCTGAGAAACTCCACGGGTTTAACATAAGATGTAAAAATGGAATTGTTGGATGATGAGCACATCTAAGACAAATGACATGGTGCATTGTTGTGGGACTAACTTGTTGATTAAATGTATGTGATAGGGAAACTATTTCATGCTTGTTGGTTTTATTGCCTAATATGGGTGTATGCTAATTAATCGGCAAGTTTACTTTCCAATTATTCGGGCTTACTAAGCATGTAAATGCTTACCTCTCTCTTTTCCCTGTCTTATAGAGCTCGTGGACTCACGAAGATTGGGAGACGGTTGGAGAGTCAACACACTATCATCTTGTCTAGCTTTGGTATATAGATACTCTTATTTTGTTCAATGGCATGTATAGGGCTTTTGTTATTTTGTTATATGTATCATTTGATTAGCCAATATGAAGGCTTATAAAAGTATATATATTCACTTGTATATGGCCACGGGAATTGGTTCATTTTGATGTAGGTTATGACCTACAAATTTGTGCATGTTTATATCCAAATGTTCTTGTGATGATTAAATATGGTGTATTACAATTTGTCATATATAACATGACCAAATCACATGGGGTGGTTAAGCCACAATTAGGCAATGAGTTAAGATAACGAACCAAGCTTAATTGAGTTACAAGTCATGGAAATCTTTAATATAAAGGGGATAACTTAGCATTGATAAAAACCGATGAGATAAGGTTTACATGCAATAAGGTATATTAAGGTCATTTAAGAGTATAATTAGACTATCTCAAGTGTTATTGAAAACTATAAGTGGATATGCATATTAAAGAGTGACCAAAGGCTTGGAAAATAGCCTAACAAGGTCCATATGGGTAGACACACGGGCGTGTGTCTAGGCCGTGTGTGACACACGGACCGCCCCATGGGCGTGTGAAATGGCCGTATGTCCCTTGCACCTAAAAATATTAAGTTAAAATGCATGGTAGTAAACACACGGGTAGAGACACGACCGTTTGTCTCAACCATGTGGAGGGCACGGCCTGGCACACGGGCGTGTGTCTTGGCCGTGCGTCCCTAAATGCATGCTGACGTCATAAACAGAATGTCTAAGTTCTTGGACACAGGTGATCACACGGGCGTGTGCTCGGCCGTGTGAAAACCCCTGTAGGTTCAATATAAGAAATAAATTCAATTAATTCCACACAGGTAGGGGACACGGGCGTGTCCCAAAGCAGACGGGCGTGTGCATTGCCTCTACACGGGCGTGTGGGGCTTAACCTAGCAAATTTTCCAGGAACTTTCTCAAGTTCTCAGTTTGATTCCGAACCATTCTTAATTCATGTTTTGGATCTCGTTGGTTCATAATAGGGACATTAAGATGTCATTTGATTGGTTTTAAATTGGAATAAAATTTTGCAACCCGAATTTCCTGAAAATATTAGAGTACTCGTCAGGTAACGCCTCGTACCTGGTCCCGGTCTTGGGTACGGGTAATGGGTGTTACAGGTACGCCCATAGTGCATCATTTAGTCGTAAACTCCAATCTTTCCTATCTATCTTAACAACCTTTTCAAAAATCAATTTGATTTCTTGATTTGACATTTCTTTTTGGCCGTTTGATTGAGGGTGATAAGCCATAGCAATTCATTGTATTACATATATTTTTTCAAAACTACGTCGATTACCTTATTGTAAATGTACATTCCCCAATCACTGATCAATGCTTTTGGTGTTCCAAATTTGGAAAAAATGATTTTTTTAGAAATCCTACTACAGTTTTTGCATCATCACGACGGGCAGCTCTAGCTTCCACCCATTTAGACAGAGAGTTAACAGCAAGTAAAATATAAATGTTACCAAACGATGAAACAAAAGGTCCCATAAAATCGATGCTACATATATCAAAAATATCACATGCATGTATAGGTGTTAGAGGTATTTCATTCTTTCAACTCAAATTTCTTACATTTTGACATCTTTCGCAAGTTTTACAAAATAAATACGCATCACGAAAAAATATGGCTAAAATAATACACATTCAAGTATCTTATGTGTAGTTTGTTTAAAGCCAAAATGCCCACCATAAGAATGACAAAAAGCTAAAATTGATTTTACCACAGTTTCTCCAACGTATCGTCATATTACCTGATCGAAACAACATTTCCAAAGGTAGGGGTTATCTCAAACATAGTATCGCGATTCTCTTTTAATCTTATCCTTTTTAGATCGTGATAAATTAGAAGAAATTATACATGTAGAAAGGTACTTTACCATGTTTGCGTACGTAGGAAAAATTGTTTGTATAGAAAGTAGACTTTCGTCTGGGAAATTGTCTTTAAGAGGAGTGATGTCTTTTAATAGGGGTATTCAACTCATATGGTCAGCTACCAAATTCTCACATCCTTTTTTATCCTTAATCTCAAAAATGAATTCTTGCAAAAGAAAAATCAATCTAATATGTCTGGGCTTCGCTTCTTTTTTTCTAATAAAATCAATCTAATAAGAGGTACATGGTCAGAGAAAACAACAATTTTAGTTCCTAATAAATATGATTGAAACTTTTCCAAAGCAAAGACTTTAGCTAAAAATTCTTTTTCAGTGGTCGAATAGTTGCTTTGGACGACATCTAAGTTCTTAGATGTATAAGAGATAACATGCAATTCTTTCTTGATTATTTGCCTAAGCATTGCTCCTATACTGTGGTCACTTACGTCACACATGATTTAGAAAAAATAGTTCCAAGTTGGTGACTGTACTATGGGTACCAAAATTAGTTTGTGTTTGAGTGTGTCAAACGCATCTCTGCATGATTGATCAAACTCAAATTCTTTGTCTTTCTGTAAGAGGTTACAAAGTGGTTGTACAATCTTTGAAAACTCTTTAATGAATTGTTAGTAAAAACCTACATGACCAAGAAAAGAATGGATCTCCCTCATAGTTGTGAGGTATGAAAGAGAGTTAATAACATTAATTTTTTCCTTATCAACCGAAATTCTTTTAGCAGAAATAATATGGCCTAGAACTAATCATTTGTCAACCATAAAATGACATTTCTCATAATTTGGAACAAAGTTAAATTCTGGCACCTTTCTAAAATTTTGGCAAAATTTGTTAGACATATATCAAAAGATTTACCATACATAGTAAAGTCGTCCATAAATACCTCAATTATTTTCTTGACATTGTTGGAAAATATACTTACCATACACATTTAGAACGTGGTTGGTGCATTGCAAAGTCCAAATGGCATTCACCTATAGGTGAATGTGCCAAAGGGACACATAAATATCATATTCTCTTGGTCCTCCGGTGCCACTGGAATCTTGAAAAAACCTAAAAAATCATCAAGACAGCAACAGCAAGACTTACCAGCTAAACGTTCTAGCATTTGGTCAATAAAAGAAAGTGGAAAGTGGTCTTTTAGAGTTGAAGAATTTACCTTCATATAATCTAGGCAGACTCTCCACCTATTTTGGATTCGAGTGGGAACCATCTCACCTACCAAATTTCTAATTACAGTTATAGCAATTTTCTTTGGCACTACATGAACTGGGTTAACCCAATTACTGTCAGAAATGGGATAGATCATCCCGGCGTCAAGTAATATCTAAATTTCTTTCCTTACTACTTCCATCATTAGCGGATTGAGACGTCTTTGAGTTTTTCTTTTCGGAATAACATCTCTACTATTGGAATTTTTTGCATACAAGTCGAAGGACTCAAACTTTTAATTTTGGAAATTGTCCTTCCAATCACCCATTTATAATTTCTAAGAACTCGTACCAAATTTTCTGAATTTCTACAATTTCTCTCCTTAATTCGGCTTCTTGAGCTGCTGGGAAAAATCTGTTAAGAAATAAATGAGACGTATCAGACTATGTATTAACTGAACCAGGAGGTAAATAAAATAATTACTCTCTAGCAGAGTCGACTAACGACAAAGGAAAAGAACGAAGTTTAATTTGATCTTCGGTCACTCCCTAAAGTTTCATGCTTGTGCAAACCACGTGAAATTCTTTGAGATGGGTATACGAATTTTCATTTTGTAATCTAGTAAAGTGAGTAATAGATGAATTAATCCTGATTTCAACTCGAACGACGTTCCTCTTGCCTAATAAGTTATGCATAGTGGTTGTTGTTCATCTGGTGCTAGTCGAGTTGGCGTTTAGTTTGGCTTGCCATTTCGTCTAGTTCATTGAATGAGAAAATATCTTCAGTATAAAATCTTGTTTTGAACTCAGGTTGTGGCTATTTACCGCACCGAATAGCTTCTCTTCACAGTGTCCAAGCCAACTTCTCTATTTTCGATTTAAATTCTAAAGTCCTCGTTCTAACCTGGTCATAAGGAAAACAAAGGAAAACTAGGAAAAAAAATATTTTCAATCCCCATCAATGGCACCAAAATTTGATGGATGTCCAATCCACCAAATATAAATTCCTACACTTTAAATTAATTAAATAGTAGTGTAGACTAATAGGGTCAATCCCACAAGGACTAGGACTCCTAATTTTCCTGTTTTTGTGACAAGATTTCTTAGTCTAGGCAACTGTTGTAGCCTCGACCTATGCATGCAAAATTGTAAAATAAACAAAAGGGGGAGATTTTGCTGATAGATAAAATAAATTAAATAAATATATAACATAATAAAATGAAAACATGATTATGGTAGCAAGATAAAATTAAATGAATTAAATTAAATTGGTGAACTAATTATATTAAAGCTTAGCCTCAGTCTTGGTACATTCCAAACTTCAATCGATTCTTGAAAAATAGATTTTCCTTTTTATACGATAAGTTGGTTATAGTAATCAAGAATGTCTTAGTCACCAATTCTTCCTTTCTTAGTTGATTCTAATGCGACCTGCAAACCAACCCTTATCAATTATCTAACTTCGATACACACGTTCGTAATTCAAGACCTCAGTAGCCTTGCATTCTAAAGAACCCAACATGGATCAGCGACCTCAATCGCGTGGTTCATTTAAATCCGATCACTATCTTCCTTGACGAAATCCAACTAGCATTTTCGCACCTGGGCATGCCAATTTGTTCACGGGAATTGTAATACAACACGGTCGACTTGGCTTCCCAACTGTATGCCCAAAAACTCCAACCCAACGTGCACTTTTTGAATTGAAATTAAATTAACTTCAAGGACAAATTTGTACTATCCCATATTTCTAAAAGATAGTGAATACCGTGTTGAAAATTTTTTAGTATGAGTTCATATCTCACAATTGTTTTGTCAGAGCAATAACCAGACTAAAGTTAAAAGAGAATTAGTTAAGCATGAGCTTAATCGTGGTAGTTGGTGTATATAAATAAATTTAATGGAAATGGTAAAAGGTGGAAAGAGAAGGGACTTGGGAAGAAATTAAGCCAAAAAGTAAAGAAATGAAAAAAAAAAGTAAAATGGCAGAATGCCTGCACTAGTTTTGACAAGAGAAATAAAAGAAATAAGATAAATTGTATTCAACTTCCTTGTGTATTCTAGTCTATTTTTCAAAGGTCATCACCCATCCTATTTATATATATAATTTATGGACAAATCTGTACTATCCTAAGAGGTCATCTGAATACCATCCTATTTATATGACATTCTTTTTTTTATTTACTTCAAAGGTCCCATGTTATCTTATAATAAAATTAGCCTAACTCACCTAACAACCAATTACATGAAATCAAATTCATATAAGATTGTTTTTCTAAATATGGCTTTTACAAAGACAAAAATCTGATTAATCCTTAAATGTCTCAAAATTTCTGATTCAACCCCTCTTTTATTGTTTGTGCTCTAATTTAGTCTTTTACTACTTGTTTTTTAATTAAAGCATCTAAATTACATTCCTGATATCATTTAAACATAAAACCACCAATTTAGCAGGAATTAATTCAAGAATTAATTTATTTAAACACGTAAAACATACAAAATAAACATGCTATCAGCACCACCGCCGCATGTGCCTGATTCTTCTATTCTCACATGTAAATATTTCGAGCCACCGGTATCTTCCACATTTTACATCTCAATCCCAATATCGATGCTAACCCAAATGTTGAGCCAGACCCCGACACATGTACTGTCACCGATGATGACACTGATGTAGATGTTGATGTCAATGTCAATGCCGACGTATCTGTGTTTTGTTGCGCCTTACTGTTACACACCAATAGTGACACAAACACCGCCCGCATCATTTTTTTATCAGGGTGGGCCATCAACGCAACCGACAATCGATAGAGTAAAGGATACATGATGAGAGGTCGAGACAACATTGTATTTGAGCATATTCGGTTATGTACATAAATCCTCCTTACGAGCATCGTCCACCATCTTACAGCGCATATTCTCTCCCATGACGCGATTGATGTTTTTTTTATTATTACGGCGAGGTAAATATATTTGACATAAATAAAGGAACTATAGATTTTCATTTCAACATTATATTTGTCTTCATTACATTCTAAGATGAGATATGAATAAGTTAATAATATAAAACAAATTTTGAGCAACAGAATAATAGAAGCATTATAACGAATATATACTTTTCCTAAAAATAATGCTATCAACGTTGAGGCCTCAAAGTACCCTTCAACATAGAACATGTTGCTTTTGTATGCCCCAGGTTTCTACAATACCTACAAAACCTCTGTTGACTGTCTCTCTCTCGAATATCCATTGTTCCGTATTCAGGTGGTATTCGGATGACCTCTTGAGACATGATGCAGGTTCATGTTCGGTGTCAACTCAAACGGCATGATGGACATTGGTGACCACATACTTTTATCTTGGACGAGTGGGAATTCAGGATGCCATACTCTATACATGTGTTTTAAACTGTACACATTGTTGATGTAAAGTGTGTACTAAATTCTTGGGTTCCCACATGTGGCAATTACATGTGCGTATAGTAACTGAAGTGCTTGAAACCTCTCAAAATCGCAAGTCCCTCCTGTTAGGTCAGCATGATATGATGCATCTGACATGTACTAATTTGAAATTCTAGGCCTAGCGTGCTCCATTACTCGAAATTCCAAGTTTTGATGCGAGTGGCACACTACATACATAATTTTCGCTCTCGTTGTATTTCATCTGATTTCTTTCATTACATCCTCACAATAAGTATGGTAGCCCACTATCTGTCCAACGTATACTGCCGCCCTCTTTAGAAATAACGCAGCCAGGCGAAAGTATGTTTCTTTCACAATCGAGATTATCGACAAATGACATATCCCATTTAATACGAAATTGATCCACTCTAATAAGTTAGATGTCATGTGCCCATATCGTAAATGCTTGTCATACTATTGTGTCCACTGTTCGAAGGGTATGTCGGCGAGGTATGTCGCATTATAGCTGTTAATGGTGCTTAAGTTATTCAACATTTCATTAAACGATGTTGGACGAACTGACAACCTATTGAGAAAAATACATTCATTAATGCAAAAAATAAATGAAATAGGGTACAATATGACTATACAGATATTGTCATTTACATACCCATGTCGATGACTACATCTCGCTCATTTTTCGAAGGCTATTTTGATTCATAGTTGGATCTAACATGTCGTATGTAGTACTTGTGATGGGTGCAATCCCAAAGGCTACCCTGGCGCTCAATAGTGGACAGGATTCCGATTCTCTTGTCTGATATGACACATATGTCGGGTTGTGTGTAAACGCAACGACGCAAGCTGCTTAGAAAAAAATCTCAGTCATCTACCTTTTCTTTGAGAGTTATTGCAAATGCAATTAGTAGAATCTTTTAATTACTGTCTGAGCAATGGCAATCAGCAACTGATGCTCATGCCTTCCATACAACCAGTTAACATCAATTTACACCAAAGGATTGGAGTGCCGGAAATAGGAAAGCTTTTCTGCATTGCACAAAGGTCCAAAATAATCGATTGAATACTCTTTACCCAAGGACCAATCAATAGACGAAGTATGCTGGGTGTGTTTCCAAATCAGTTATGGAATCTAGAACATACCGATCCAACATCTGACACTAATACCAAAGATAATTGTACAAATTGTCCCAACAATGATGCAACTTATTCATAGCCTTCTGTTTTCCAACCTACACATTGTAGTACAATAGAGTGTAGCCGAACTGGCTATGGATATTCACAAGCAACACCAGGACGAGAATCCTAAGACTCGCGTTCATTATCGATAGCATAATGTCAGAATCTAGCATTGAATGATACTGACTTGTACCTACCGCAATAGAGGTATGTGGACCGGAATACTTCTTTATCATCTATAGCTCGGTCTTTTTCTGTAAAGATGCCATGATTTTCCACTTGCACCTATTCTCGTGAATTGCACATTTTCCTCGCATTTATCGGAACAGGACTATATGACGTGGTATTTCATACCATTCTTGAGGCTGTACCACTTTAGTGCAAAAAGAAAAGTATATTTCCTCAGGTATTCATACCATCTTCTAGTACTTGTGTGTCACGCGATATGCTTGCATGGTCAAGTGTTTTGTACGATAGACACGAAACTCTAAACCACCCTAAGTCGATAGGTCAATTTTGGTCATGTACGGTAGAGGTTCATATGTCCTATATCGGGAATCTGGATTCGAAGCATTTTTCGAGTCATCACCGTCAAACCTGTAAGGTTCTAGCTTTGTTGAAATAGACTCCAGTTCAGAAAATAATGCCACCTCCGAACCATTAAGTCCACATTGTCGGATTGGCTCAAGGTCTTACTTTTTTCAGTCAAATGTATCCATTGCTACTTGTTCCTCACTTGCATCTTTTTCCTCGACCATATCTTCTTCCTCAGTCACATCTTTTTTCTCATCTGCGCTTTCATTATCCCCTTCTAGCAAAGAGTTCAATGTACCCTCTCCAGTCCCCATGGAAAAGAGTAAGTCAATAGTTCATCTGTAACCCATGTGCTCGCCAAAATTTGCACCGGTTTGGTGTCTAGTGTAAGTTGATGAACCCATGGTATTTGTGCTTCCGACTCATGACATCAAACCCGTACCGAAGTTGAAATCAAACACACTAATTAAAAGTTAGGTTCAAATTTTGAGATTAGGGTTATGCTCATACCCTAACTGGTACTGGCTCTCGAAGTTTAGATCATTACTGGAAATCGATGAGTGTCTACCAATAGATGTTTCGGGGACATTGTAGTAGGAGCTTTGTAACAAGTCAGTGAACCCACCACACAATGATATTGTAGGACTTTCTACCTCGGTCTTGGTTCTAACATTAGCCACAACGGTGGTCGAAGATAAGCAAGATCCATCAACCTCGACAAACTCGACGTATAAATCAATTACAACATTTCTGCTTGAAACGTGCAATGATATGACCGTGTCGAGCTAAAGCTCACAATTTATATCAACTAGGTCATACTTATAGGGGTCAATTGTAGCAAGGTATCTACATTGTAACATATAAATTCTTCCTCGAGTCGAACCTACAACTTTCCTCTTGATTCTAGGTCGTAGCTCACGCAGTTAAATGCTACGATTGAACGTTAATTCCATGGGTTGTGCTCCTACAAATACCACCTCGACCTTTGTATTATAGAGTTGACCATTGAAGTAGATAACAGATTTCACTCATCAACTCATTTCAATATCAGTCATGAATTGAATTAACAATACCAAAAAAAAATAGAAGGTTGTCGGAAGAAGTACTCACAAGTTTCGTGACGCAATAATTTAATTTTTTTATATTAATTTGATATGTTTCTAAGTTATGCAAATTACATACCTTTAATAGGAAAATAAGCCAGCGAGAGAGGGAATACGTGCATCAATATTCGTTTATGAATACACGCATTCGTTGAACAATGAAGATAAAGTTCAAAGTATTATTCAAAAGTGCGTTCCTGAAATTATAATATTTTATTTAAAGAGTGCCCCTAATAGTGTTCGACACCTTGAAATGTGCATCAATTATACAAAAATATTATTTGGGATCGTCTACTTTTAATTTTCAGCTGAAAAAATGTTAGAGAAAGTTCGTTCAATTGGGTGTGCTTTCTTTAACCTTTTTCCTCAAAAGTACATGCCCTTTTTCTTCAAACATGCATCAATTTTTTAGGTACATTTTGAATATATTCCTAGAAGACGCCAGTCTTGCAGCGCATTTTCAACCACAAAAAATTTCTACTTTGGAATCCAACCCTTTCTTCACACCTATAAAAAGGAGTCTTCCACTCTATGCTTCAACATCCCTCAAAAATCTTCTCCCACAGCCTCTCTATCCTTCCTCTACCAAACATTTCTCGGTTTTTGTCGTTAAAAATTTTGGTTGATGTTCAAGGTATTACTGAGTCGTCAGTGACACGATATCGCTTCGAGCTACACACGTTTCATATATCATGCCAAGATGGGACATTACCCCCGAAGCCTCTGGGGAAGTCGGGTTCACGGGTGGTAATATACATAGAGGTCTTAATTGATGACCGTTATGCAGTCATGGATCGAGGTATAACAGGGGAGTCAGTTGACGATCGTTACGTGGCCACGAGCTCAAAGTTTTCGGATACCCAAAAATGTTACCTTATAAATAACATATGGAAGTTTGAAGGCATAATCATAGGGAAAAACTGTGGGCATTCCCGCTTTAATCGGCATAATTTTTTTCTCAATTTTCAAGCAGCCGATACCTTTAACCTTACTTCTTATTCGAAAGCCAACACCGTCGTAGAAGCAAGAGGACTCTCAAGAGGGGAGTGACTATTTCAGTGGAGTAAACATGATGCTCCTTTTAGGCTGACAGTAATTGTCGTTATTAAACAACTCATTAATAACTACAACTGCTGTCATGCTGACCCGAGTTTGACCCTTACTTCCGTCGAAACATCCACTCTTCCCTTTAGAGTCTTCTTGTGTTCACCTCTGTGTCAGCCTTTGGATAAGATTAAAAGGTTAAAGATACCGAATGTGGGGAAATAGAGAAAAAAATTACGTTGGTTACACTGAAAATCCCTTTATTTTTTCTTATGATTATGGCCTTAATCTTATGTATGGTATATATAAGGCATCACTTGCGAGGTATCCAAAAAGCTTGAACTTGTGACCGCGTAATGATTGTCAACTGGCCCTCTGTTATACTCGAATCTGTGACCTAATCATGTCCGTCGACTAGGATCTCCACTTGGACTTTGACCCCTGATCTTATCAAGTACAATCACCCCGAAACTATATTTCCCCAAAATGGGTTTCTGAAGTGATTGTCCTATCTTGCCACGACATATGAAATGCATGTATTATGAGGCACGTTATCATATCCCCGACTCCTGCGTTTGAAATTTTTCGATTTCAGTTAAAAACCCCAAATCTTTTTAAAAAAGCCCTAAACACAAAAAACCTAAACTTAAAAATATTAAAAACCCTAAACACTAATAATATTAAAGCCTTAAACCTAAAAATATTAAAAATCCTAACTGTAAGAAAGAGAAATGGAAAGCGTTTCTAACTAGTTTAAATTTGTTATAATTATCACAATTTTATTTTATTATAATTATTGTATACTAATTCATTTTTAGTTATTTTATTATAATTTAAATAAATCTAAATCTATAAAATAATTATTGCAACTTTTATTTTAATATATCTCTTTAACTTATTGAAATTGATTATAATTATTTTAAAATATCAAATTAATAATGTTATAGATTATAGATTATGAATATTAAGTTATAAGTAAATTTAGAGTAAAATCAAACTAAATTGTTAAACAAAGGAATAATCTCTCCAAGTACTAATTTAATTTAAAAGACATCAAACTTTTACTTGTGGGATGACCTCACAATACTTAACTTGAGACAAATTGCATCAAGTAAGGTGCTCGTCGGATTCCGGCTGTACCTGTCACAAAACTCAAACTTTTGGAGAGTTCTGACCCACATGCCACTAAATTGTTATTATAATTATTTTTAAATTTATAAAGGGACCAGTGGGGTCAACTCCTTTAGAAGACAAGAAAGAGTAAAGACAGACATACCAAACGTATGAGATATGGACCCCAAAAATATTATCATTAAACCTTTGAATACAACCTGAACCAAAAACAACCTTCCTTTTTTTTTTATTTTATTTTAATCCAATTACGGTTTTGGTTCTTTTAATGATTAAAGATGGATATGGGTTTTGCTTTTGCTCAAGTGTGATATATGACCAAAATGAAAATTTGATCTTTGGATGCAGTCATTTGGGAATTGTTAAACTTTAGGGATTTTAGATGGGTTGGTTTTTATTTATATTAATAGTTTAGAGGTCGTCAAAGTTTTTTAAGATAGACACTTGTTTGAATTAAACTCAATTTTGATAAAAATGATTTACTTAATATTACAAATCATAGAACAATGACAAATCAAACATATTCCAAGTGAGAAATCAAGTTGCTAATCGTCTTGCTAAGATGACTTTGGAGAGGAATAAAGACATATAAGTGTTTGTCAACCAACCTTAGGGTTGATGAAGCGAGTAACCTTTCATTCATGATAACTTAATATAATTAGTTTATGTAAATTTTTTATTACTTCTTTTAATATTATCATCTATAAAATTTGAATTAAATTGTATTTATAAAAGTATAATATTCTTGATTATTGTATCTTAACATTTGTTTGTAACGTTATAATTCTTTATTATACTCTACCATAATACAAGAGTCAAAATAATGATTTATACTTTAATTTCCTTGTATTTATTGACTTTGTCTTCCTAGTACTAGAGAGAATCAAACTTTTTTTTTTAATTATAAGCTAAAAAAAATTTTATTTTAAATTAATTACATATATATATTACATTCAAGAATTAGAATTTAAAATGTGTGAATAAATATTTTAAAAATATTAAAAACTATTTAATGATTAGGTGTAGTGTCGTAGTTATTTATATTTTCTCTTAATTATATGGTTGAAAGTTCAATCTCTACTTAGAAACATAAAACATAAAACATAAAATATATTTCATAGTCGATCATTTATCTCTTCGAAAAATATTTATGACAAAAGAACCAATCATTACTTAAATATCCGAATTTCAATCAAATATTAAAAATTACTTATTTTTTAAATATATTTACAAATTACTCATAAACTCTCTCGAAGCTCAAAAGTAATTACATCTAAGGATATTATTATTTTATATGATTGTTTTTTTTTTTGCGGTAAATAATCAGAAAAATTATACCAAATAATTGCAATTACGTGGGTGATCTGGTCTGGTCCAGCGGCCAATTTTTAACCCTTCCACTTCCCAAATGGATGCTAAAGATAATTAAGCTTACCCCAATCCATTTTGAATTTCTTTTATTTAAGTCGGGATAAAAGTAGACAACCTACGTATAATTTATGCAAAATGAGACTCACCTTTAAAGTCCGAGATCTTAGCCAAAGCTGCATTGACAATCAATTAGATAATCCCAGAACTCTTAAGTTAATACACTATTTTACATATAAAATATTTATTATATATAATAAAATATTAAAATTAATTATAAATTAAATAAAAATAGAATTTGGTTCAATTGGGTAATCACAATTTTTAAATTTTTATTCCATTAATCGCCCAAACACTTTGGTTCGGACTAGTTTGCAATTTCTTGATTTGTCTTAGTTAACCTTAGTGACTTTGTGCATACATATGATCTACCTTATTAGGCATCTAATGACGTGCTCCCACTTCAAGAACTGTGCACAGCTTTGAATGGAGTCGATAAATAAAACCCATCTTTGAGGACAATATCCAATTTGTTTAGAGATTCATTATCTCCTGACAAACAACACTTCAAAGGCTACTTTGGAAGGAGCCAGTCTCCCTTCAATGTCCATATTTTTTTTCAACTACATTATAGAATTGCCATGATGTAATACTAGATTATGCCACATCCACTATGTGGGTGAAAAAACAAATATATTAATAAAAAAATTTTGATATGAATAATAAATGAAGTTTTGGTTGAATATGATAAAAACATAGGTTCAAATCTTAATGTATATATATAAATAAATAAAATGACAAAAACACCCTCAAAGAATACAATTTATTTTATAAAATAGAGATAATTTTCCTCATTATCCAAGTAAATTGGTTGATATAGATGTAATATGCATGTGAAGGTTGATAAACAAAAAATATATATTGGAAATGTGATGAAATTGCATGTTACTCCACCATCCATGCATGGCGTGGTTGTTTGTAAAAGAAATATATTAGATAGTATGCCATGTGATGCGTATATTTTGCCATTAATTGTATACTAACAAAACCTTGAGTCAAAAATAAAGAATATCCGAAAGAATATTATATTTCTAAAAGGAAATAACTTAATTTATTAAATCTTTTGAGTTTTAAATATCTCAGTAGTAAACTATAATACAACTAACTTAAGTATAGTACATTTTCTTTTATCATCCAATTGTGATTTTTTCCCCCTTTAACAATGAATTTTTTTAAATTGGTCACCAATTAATCAACATTTGTTAATGGACTAACATGAGGGTGATATGGTAGTCTAAAAAACTGTATAATAATAAATTTAGTCCTCAATTTTTACATAATATATCTATTTAGTTATAATTTTAAAAAATTAACACTTAAAATTTACAAATTGTCTCAATTTGATCTTAATTCTAAAAAAAAAAATTAAAGAAATATAGAAAAATACGTAAATGTTTTCACAAAAATATAATAATATATTTAAAATCATTATTTTTATGTAATATTAGTATTTTTTATTTAATATTAATATAAAATTTATTTTAATTTTTATATTTTTTAAAAAAATTTATGCATTTTATATATTATTACTTCCAGTCAACAATCATTTTTTTATTTTTATTTTTTAAAAATATTGTTGTATTTTTATATATTTCTTTAAAAATTTTAGAATTAGGATCAAATTGAGACCATTTGTAAATTTTGAGAATTTTTAAAAATTATAACTAAATCGATATAATATGTAAAAGTTGAGAGCTAAATTTATTATTATACTAATTTTTTAATTAGCATGTCACTCTTCTGTTAGTGCAATTAACAGAAATGGACCAATTGATTAGTTGGGTGACTCATTTAAAAACAAATCCATAGTTGTGTGACCAATTTTTTTAAAAAAATTCATAGATGGGTGACTAAAAAAAATGGCTCATAATTAGGTAACTTGTGATGTAGTTTACCCTAACTTAAATAGTAACAACTAAATTTATTAAGACAAATATTATTATTAACCATGTATTACATATAAGTTGTGAGTTTAGTTCGCATTCTACAATTCGATTACTTTTAGTTTTTTATATTTTTAAAATTTTAAAATTTTAATTTTGACTCCAATAGTAACCATCAAATTCATTAACTAAATGTCGTGGTATTTCTGAATATTATATGAAAATAACAAATTGATATAGGATTACATACAGAGGTCAATCCAAAGGGGCAGTAGTCTCTCTCGCCCCCCGACTAAAATGGTTATATTGCTTTTTTTGGACTTTTGAAATATAATAATTCAATTTAACATTTTTTAGCATACAAATTTTAATTTTAGCCCCAACAATTTATATTTTTATTCCAGCCCCCAATAAAAAATTCTTAGCTTCACCTACGATTCCACATGGGATAATATACTTGTCGTATAAAATTTTAAAAATAGTAGAATTTAAAATAATCGATTTAACTGTTACTATTTTGGTAAGATTGAAATTTTAAAATTTGAAAAGTATATAAACTAAAAATGCCCAAATTAAAATATAGAAATTAAATCTAGTAAGAGCCGAATTTGACGTAAATATTAAAATGTTGAATTAATATTTTCTTCAATTAATATGGACCAAATTAACAAAAAAAAGTCATTTTTAAAAAAATTATAGAAATAGGCTAGTTTTTTGAAAACTTACGAGAATGGGCTGATTTTAGTAAAACACTTCCAGTTCCCTAGAAAAATGCTTCCAACTTCAACACTAAAAGTGGCAGCACCAATTTTTTTTGGTGATATCTATTAATGTGGAAATAAAACTTATAAAATTGGCATTTGCATTAACCCAAAGTCTCATTTTCCTTGTTTTCTTAAGTAATATGGGATATGAGATATGTGTATATATAAACTCATGAATATGTTTGTAGCATGTTTCTAGACAATGTAGGATTGCTTCCTTAAATAATGATATATAGACCATATGTATATATAGACTCATGAATATGTTTAATTATAAAAATTAAATTTAAGAAAATTGTTCAATATAAATTGTGATTTTTTTTGAAGACATATAGATTATGAAATTTAAGTTGTCAATATGTAAATTGAGTTTTTCTTAAAATATATTCCTTAAAAATCATAAAGTGATTGTATTTATATGATTAACAATAAACTTGATGTCTTTTTTTAAGGTTTAACTACTGTATTTAAAATAATTGATTTACATGAAAAGTGCGAATCTAAAGTCTATATCTAATATAGTAAAGAAACAAAGTTAAATAAAATATTTTTTATTTTTAAAATGAGTATTTAAAATTATTAATTTCCATGTTGCATACTAGTTAAAATCTATATTTGGCATACTCAAAAATTAATTTTAAATTTTTTTTCTAAGTGTATATTTAAAATTGTTGGGCTACACTTTAATTTGAATATTTATAATTACTCTTAAAAGAGTTATGATTTAAGGATAATGTTCTTTCCTTTTTCTTGCACAACTTTCAATTTTGTCTTTTATTTAATATGATTTGGAGTTACGTTGGAAATCAGAGTTCAACACTTGTAACAAAATTTAGAACTGATTTGAATTTTTTATTTAAATATTATTGAACAATTAAATCGAAAATCGATAGGTTGATCAGTTTAATCATTAATCTAGATGTTATAATATTTGTGAATTTTTTTATTTAGTCACACCAATAAATTTAACAAAATGATTTTAATAATGTTAACAATTAGACTTGTATTTTTAAATTTAAAAAAAAAATAAACTAAATCATTTGAAATAAAATTAAAGACCTAAATTCTAAACTTATCAAGAATACAAGGACTTCAATCTATTTTAACAAATAATAATATGTATGGATGAAAACAAAAATCAAGATTTGTCTCTGCACAAAGATAGTAGGGGGCCATACTCTTCCAAATTCTTTAGGATTTGGAATTGTGATACTGAAAAATTGGTGAAAATAAAAGATTTAAATTAAATAATTTAAGTTTTTATCTAAATAAAATAATTATTTAGGCAAAGTGGTGGATTAAACATATTCATAAGTCTATCTATATACATTGTTTATATATATCACAATTTAAGGAAGTAATTCTATATGGTCTAGGAACAAGTTGTAAACGAGTCTATATATACACCTATTTCATATCTCACATTATTTAAGAAAACAATGGAATAAAACTTTGGATCTATATAAATACTTATTTTGTAAATTTTATTTCTATATTAATAGGTGGTATAAAAAAATTGTACCGTCACTTTTAGTGTTGATGTGACAGAAATATTTCTAGTTAAAAATATTTTTTTAAGTTTACCCTAAAAACGCTTATCAAAATCAGTTTATTCTTTTAAAAAATCGATCAATTTTTTATAATTTTAAAAAATAATTATAATTTAATCATCAATACGTAAAAAAGGAAAAATTAGTACCTTACACGTGTAGTTAGAACTTACACGTGTATTTAGAACCTGACCATTTTGACTGTGATATTTGGTCCGCCATAAAGTTATTAATTATTAAAAATATGGAGAAATAAAAAATAAAATTATGGTCTGAATTTTTATGATATTAGAATGGATGAATGGAGAACCGCATGTTGAAATATTTATTTATTGACGTGGCAGTGGTAAACACGTAATTTTGATAGAATTACTAATTATTATAACTACGTAATAAGCTATCATCACAAAATAACCTCACTTCCCAACTGGAGCCCACGGAATTATTAAGAACCTACCGTAACAAGGACAAAACGGTCAGATCATTGCTGGAAGGCTTCCCACGTGTCACCATTTTACTGTTCATATATGATCATTCAAGGTCAAATGCTATCTAAAATCCCTCTACTATATCATTCTCGCACATTTAGTCCTTTTCCTATAATCTCTTTTTTTTTTTGTATTTTCCGACACCAATTTAAAACATTACATTACATTTATTTCGTTAAATTATTTGAAATTATGTATCATTTAGAACATGAACAAATATAATCTGTTCAGCTGTATTACAGAATTAATAGAAAAATATCCTCTTGACTGAAAAATACACAAATTATAAAAGAGTGATTAAACCCATAAAAAGTACATAGTATAAGGACCATTTATAAATTTGACCATAATACAAGGGACAAAACGGGAATTCCAGGCTCTGAAAAACTTGTATAAGTTGGAAACTTGGGCATTGAATCCCAAAAGAGAAAGAGCAAAAAGCTTCAAATCTCCTCTGCCTATTGGAGATTACAGCAAAAGGCTTTTCTGTTTTTGTTTTTGTTTTATTTTTTATTTATTTATAATTTTACAAGTGTAAAAATCCCCTTGGGGAATGCAGAGAGATGAGACGTTCATCGTTGGCAAGGCCTGAGCTTTCTTACCACCGTAAGCGCTCCATTGGCGGCCGAAATTGTCACCGAAAACACGTCGAAGACGGGTGATTCAGTTTGAAGGGTTTCAGTTTTAAATATACATATATTTCTCACTTCTATTGTAAATAGACAGTAATTCAGATCAAAGGGTATCCGTTTCTTTTCTTATTTTTCGTTTTAATTTCTCGAGCTTTTACGGTTCAAAAATGGCGGACAAAGCTAAAACCGAAAACCCATCTTTTCTCCATGGAAAATACGAGCTTGGCCGTATGTTGGGTCATGGAACGTTCGCCAAAGTCTACCATGCGAAGAACCTTCAAACAGGGAAGAATGTCGCCATGAAAGTGGTGGGCAAAGAGAAAGTGATCCAGGTCGGGATGATGGAGCAGATCAAGCGAGAGATCTCCGTCATGAAAATGGTGAAACACCCCAACATCGTCGAGCTGCACGAAGTGATGGCGAGCAAGTCCAAGATTTACTTCGCCATGGAGCTCGTCCGCGGCGGCGAGCTCTTCTCGAAAATCGCCAAAGGTCGTCTCAAGGAAGACGCTGCCAGGGTTTACTTCCAGCAGCTCGTTTCCGCCGTCGATTTCTGCCACAGCCGCGGCGTTTACCACCGTGATTTGAAGCCGGAGAATCTTCTCTTAGATGAAGAAGGCAACTTGAAGGTCACCGATTTCGGACTCAGCGCTTTCACGGAACATTTGAAACAAGACGGGTTGTTGCACACGACTTGCGGAACGCCGGCGTATGTGGCGCCGGAAGTCATTGGAAAAAAAGGGTACGACGGAGCCAAGGCGGATATTTGGTCTTGTGGGGTGATTTTATACGTTCTTCTCGCCGGGTTTTTACCGTTTCAAGATGATAACTTGGTGGCAATGTATAAGAAGATTTACAGAGGAGATTTCAAGTGTCCGCCATGGTTCTCACCTGAAGCTCGGAGGCTAATATCCAAGCTTTTAGACCCGAACCCGAAAACCCGAATCGCCATCTCCAAGATCACGGAATCATCTTGGTTCAAAAAATCAATCCCCAAGACTAAAACAACTAAGGAAGAAATAGAATTCGAAGCATTCAATGGAGAGAAATCTTCTAAACCCGAGACCTTAAACGCATTCCACATAATTTCATTGTCGGAAGGCTTCGATTTATCTCCGTTGTTCGAAGAGAAAAAGAGGGAAGAGAAAGAGGAGTTGAGGTTCGCCACGACGAGGCCGGCAAGCAGCGTGATATCGAGGCTCGAAGAGGTGGCCAAATCGGGGAAGTTCAGCGTCAAAAAGAGCGAGTGTAGGGTGCGGTTGCAGGGTCAAGAATGTGGGAGGAAAGGTAAACTTGCCATTGCTGCCAATATATTTGCGGTGACGCCGTCGTTCTTGGTGGTGGAAGTTAAAAAGGACCATGGCGACACCTTCGAGTACAATCAGTTTTGCAGTAAAGAGCTCCGGCCGGCGCTTAAAGACATCCTATGGACGTCGCCGCCCGAGAATTCGACTGTGGCTTGATTTATGTGAGGTGGGAAGTCATTGTTTGATGATGAAGGTTATTGTTGTTATTGTAACAGTGTGTTTATGTGATTGTTTTTAGATGGGAAATTGAAAACCCAGATTTGTTGTTGTTTGATCCATTGTATGTTGCTGATGTTTTCAGATGTTGTGCTGTTAATGTTGTGGTAGTGGGCTGCTTTAAGTTACCATCTTTGTCTGCAACTTTCCTTCATTATCTCTTTTCAATATTATTATCTCACATTTACTGTTTGATTAAATTCGACCCATACTTAATAGTATTTACACTAATTAATGAGGAAAAATGTTTGTTGCTATTTATGTATTGCAATATGGATAACATACCTTAATTGTCCATTGGGGTATCCAAACATTCTAAATCTAAATCTAATAGAAGACCTCCTGAAAGTGTCCATTGGGGTCATCAATTTTGACATTTGATTCTACAGTCTAAAATACCACCAAAGCTTTGTAGTGGTGATAATTTAAGTTTATGATCATAGATAAATAGGATTTGGAGATAAGTTTTGAAGATACGCATTAGTTAGAATATTTGAGTCATGTTATGGGAGTAAGAAAACAAAGAAAGGCATAAGCAAGTGGTAAAACCGAAGGGTTGCTGCTGCTCTCTATAGACTCTGCAGCCTTGTTTCAAATAATTGGTTGATCTTAGACTAGTAATTGTCCCAAGTGAATATTTTGGCATGAATCAAGCTAAGACCCTGAATCTTGCACCAGATTCATTGCATGTTGTCTCTGGCGTGTTGGAACTTGTAAACCCAAAACACCAAGTGCCATCTACTGCCCAACGTGTCTGCCATGTGTTGTTGAGGATGCCGTCACTCACCATGAAACTATAAGAAGAATAGAGTCTTAGAGGAGTAATTCAATATATGAAGTAAATGTAAAATGTGTGGTCGGTGTCGGTCCAAGCTGTTTGAAAGCAATTTCTTAGGTCTCTTGTCTCGTTATTCTGTAACATGAAAGGGTTGGTCAAGTTGTGCACTAATAATTTGAGGGTTGGTTTAGTAGGCTTTTCATACATAATTCATTTATCCATTAACCTCTACCAATAACTCACTCATCAAACCATTTTGGTTGTAATTGATTTAGCCCCACCAGTTTAACTTGATTAATCCACTTTTCTTGTTTAAAATAAATTAAGAGTAATACATTTTATATTTAAAATAATTATATAACTTATATATTTAAAATAAATAAAAATAATATATGTATCACACCTACCAAAATGTTTTATATTAAATATATATATTTACAAAATTATTTCAACAATTTATTATTTGTGGAGTGGTAAGAGATTTTCACACGAATTTGTTGCTCATGTATTTGACTTTCAAAATTATGTTTTTTAATTATTTTATTTGAAAATTATCTAAAAATATGAAAAGGTTAAAATTTCATTATAATAATATAAATTATATTCTAAAATAAGTATATTTTAGTAATTTCACAACTAAATTAATATTGAGTTTATTAATGAAACAAACTCAAGTAATCATTTTATATAATATAGATAACCAACTTAATCGAAACCGAAAAGATGTGAAGTCAAATTTAACCCACTTGTATTCACCTGCAAAGAAACCCATACATATTTTCTCATAGTTATTTTGTCTTTGTTTTTTTGTTTTTTGAATAAGAAGTGAAAGAAACCAAAAGCAAATATGCCCACTAAACCTCAACAGCAGTAGCGCAATGATAAGGCTCCCCATCTCGGTCACGATCATTCAAACCACGTTAGGCATAACAACAACGACTTGAACAGCTAGCTGGTGGAGGAGCATTCACTCCTGCTTTCCCTACGCTATCCCCAGTTTGGTTAACCTCGCGCAAAACATGCTGGACCCGAACCTGCCATGCCCTTCTCAGCGGCCCCAAAATGACTCGCACTAACACTACTGATCGAATCAGTTGAATTAACCAAAAAAAAAAAGACTTTATAAATAACAAAATAATCATGTATTTTATCTTTCAAACTATATTACTCTGAGCAATCATTTAAATAAAAATATATTAAAAATTAATATTTTTAAACTCTAAACTTTAGAAAAAAATTGAAAAAAATAAGTTTAAATATACTAGAAATCCTTATACTCTTTTAAAGTTTAAAATTCAATCCCTATACTTTTATTTTGAAACCTTGAGTCTTTCTATTTGTTTTATTTAAAAATTTTGGTCCCTCCTAAGGACAAAGCCAAAAATTTCTTTTTGGGGAGGGGCGAAATTAAGTTTATCTATATTAATATTGAAGTTCTTAACTGAATTGGTGTCACTTTCAATTGGGTCACCAACTCGGTTAGGAAGTTACGAGAACGTTTTTCTGTAATTAAATTAAGTAATATTATTTGAGGATATTTTAGGCTTTTCACTTTAAAAAACTAATAAAAAATATGCATATAGTGATATTTGAACCCACTCCAAATGCATTAATAAAATCTTTAATTTATCATTGACACTAAAGTTTTTTTTATATTTTTTTATACATTTTAATTTTATTATGCACACTTTATTACAGTTATTAGTTGTATTATTATATTAATAATGTATTTGATTGAGTTGATGTCACAAGTTAACTCGACACTGACTATTGATGACAACACCATGATAAATAATTTAATCTATTTTTTTCATTTTAATAATGTATATATTTCAGATATCATTATTAATTAGTTTAAACCATACATTTCATTATTTATTATATATGAGTTTTAAACAAATATTTGTATTCTAAATTTATAATAAAAGTAATTAAAAATATATATTAAGATTTTAACTGATTAAAAAATATTCAAACAAAAACATTTGTCAAGTGCTGATTGGATAAAATTTTAAAACTTAATAATAATAGCGTTAGGTACCACTTTGTTTAATAGAAACAAATACCTAATTGGGAAAAAAAATATATAGGTACTCTATTGAACTTTCATGCCAAATTCAAGTACCATTTGGTACATTAATCCTTTTTTTTTTGATAAGATTGTTGTTGCTTATTAATTTTTTTTCCTTTATATTTTTAGCATATCTATACTATTAATAAAGCTCCTAAAGAAGTTGGTGTCACCCTCAATCGGGTCACCAACTCGGTTATGAAGTTACGAGAATGTCCTTCCGTTATTAAAACAAGTAATATTATTTGAGGTTATTTTAGTAATTTTACTTTAAAAAATCTAAAAAATATACATATGATGATATTTGAACTCATACCAATTATATTATAAGTCCTTCAATTTATCATTAAGCTAAAACTTTATTTTGATATATTTTTTATAATTATAATTTTATTATGAATACTTTATTACCTCCATCAGTTGTATATTTATACTATTAATAAAATCTTTGCTGAGGTGGTGTCATGGGTTAACCAAGAAATTACTAATATACCCTTTTATTAAATGACTACTATTATTTTGGTGAGTTTTTTTTCCTTTTCATACTTTTATATATATATTTTTAAAAAGGAACTAAAACTAACATATCTAAGGATTAAATCAGTGTTTGATAAATTTATAAAAAAATTCTTCACCCTTACACGAATAACAATTCTTGAGTAAATTTTTTTAAAAAAATTTACTTAACTTAAAATGTTTTCTCTCACCAAATTTGTGTATATATACTTCTATACAATTAATAAAACTCTTGACTGAGTTGGTGTCACAGGTTAACCTAGTACTAACTCGGCAAGGAAATGACTAATATACCATTTTATTAAATGACTATTATTATTTTTGTGACAACTTTTTTCTCTTTTTCTCTTTTTATATAGTTTTTAAATAAAAAACTAAAATTAACATGTTTGGAGATTGAACCCATGTTCAATAGATTTATAAACAAATGCTTTACCACCACACTAATAATAATTCTCAAGTAAACTTTGAAAAAAATGAACTTTTAACATAAATCGTCATTAATTGTGTCGGTATCACAAGTCAACTTTATATTGATAATATCACCAATTGAGTTGTTGCCACATGTTAATTCTACACTAACTCACAATTAATGACAACACAATAATAAATAATTGTAATACATTTTAATATTGCTAGTTTGATGTATTTATTTTACTCAAAAATGTAATCTATTTTTCTAATTTTAATACTGTACAAATTTCATGTATTATTATGACTAATTAGTTTCAAACCGTAAGTTTCATTAATTATTGTATGTTATTTTTAAACACACATATGTATTCTAAACTTGTAGCTTTCACACGCATACATATGTGATAGAATGTCTAGTATATTTTTATGAGAGCTAAAATTCAATTTCATCTTTGTATTATTATATATCTTTATAATTTTAAAAGATTAAATTAAAATGTTATCATTTTGGAGCTAAAATACAATTTGTCTAATTTATAATTTTATAAAATATAAAAGGCCAATGTGATATTTTCCCATTTTAGGGGGGCTGGTGGTACCCTTGGTCCCTCCATCTAATTTTGTTGTTAAAATTATTGATGTAGCAATTAAAAATGGTAATAAAAAAAAACTTTTTTAACCCACAACGTTTTCAATTTTTGTTAATTTAGTCTTTATTCTTTAAAACTACATAAAAATTTTAAACATTTGTTTCATATTTTAATTTAAACATAAAAAATTCAAAAATTATGAAAAGAATAGAACTCTTTAATTTTTTAATATAAAAAATTGAATTTATTAAAAATATAAAAAACCAAAATTTCAAAGAATATGCTATTTACTCCTTGAATGATAATACGAAGTGCTCATGAGCTATGTGATTTAACAAACTCAATCAACCCAACTCATTTTCAGATAGTCTTGGACTTATATTTTTAACCTTAGGCTGGCATGGTCGGTTTTAATGTCTAAAATTATAAAAATATAAAAATTATAGTAACATTAATCTCATATAATTAAATTTAAATATAAATTAATTCGCTATTATTTTAAAATAAAAAATGGTCCATTTGGATGAAACTAACTCGAAGCTTTTTTATTTTCTGAAATCAAGCCTTGGTCTAGCCTTACCTATGAATATTTCGGTCCATATAAAATTATATTTGAACAATTATTTTTAATTTAATTCAAATTGTTTATATATAATTTTTTAATTATATTTAATTATAAAGTATATGAAATATTAGTGTAAAATAAATTTTAAATATGATGCAAATTTAATTTAAACATGTTGTGTAATTTTGTTGTTCAAAATACAGTAAATAAAAATTTTAAAAAATAATTTATTTCCTTTGTATTTTGTCAAAATCGGATCCATTTTTATATAAATTTCTTTTAATATAGTGTATTTTGGAAAAAAATGATTATATTAAATTTAATTTAGACCACTTCAAAGTTTGTGTCCTTATTTAAAATTTATTTTATACTGACATTTTATATATTTTATAATTAAATGTACCTAAAAATATTTTAGATATATAATTAATATGATTTAAAAAAAGATTGTTCAAAATTGTTTTGGAGAGACCTCATCAGTATTCATGGAGTTATATTATTGAAAATGATTATTAAAAAATATATTTTTTATTTTTTCACAATTTTTTTATATTTGATAGAAAATATAAAATAATTTTAAATTTTTAAAACATTTTTTATAATTAACTTTAAAGAATAATGACTAAATTAACAAAAAAAAATTGTAAATAATGAGGATTAAAAAGTTGTTTTATTTTTCTTTAAACAACCAAATCAACAAATCTAATTCAATGTTTTAAAATTAAAATAAAGTACGCTTGTCATATTTAAAATAAATGACAAAATAGTTAACGTTAAATAGCAAAGTTGTGTTGGGTGCCAGCTTTTACTCTTGGAAGTGGATGTCTGAATGTCGACCCAGTCAAATAAAATGTTTAAAAAATAAAATAAATTTAATAAAAAAATAATATATACATGACCATTTATTTTGTAAATAATAAATATTTTTAATCCACTTAATTGATTTTTCATTCAATTAAATAACAAATTAATTAAATTCAACCGATAGAAGGGGTAAGTGACGACAGAAAGATCCACTTTTGAGGGCACATAATGTGTCACATTATGGTGACTAAAGATCCACTTTCGAGGCACATGGGTTTGGCCCTTCCATTCCGTGTCTTTTTTGTCCCCACTTCATTTTAAACCCCAAACTTTCAAGTTGTTTAACACCTCAACTTGTCTTTTCAACTTCCTCACTCCATTCAAATTTTATTATTGATGTTCAAATATATTTTTTTATAAATTATTAAATTAGATAAAAGATATATTTTATATATTATGTTTCTTTTACGGAAAAATTAAGTTTATATGTGAAATTTTTTTAAATTAGGTTTTTGGGCCATTTTTTATTTAAGAAAATATTTTACTTTTGGAGAGAAAAAAAAGTACGTCTAGCTGGCCATACTTTTTAGCCAAGTGGCAAGAAAGCTTGCCCAGCTGGCCACGCTTTCCTTCAACGATAAAAAACAATCACTTTTTGAATGTTGTCGCATCGATGGTAAAAATAATTAAAACCCCAACCATAATTTTTTCCCCTATAAATACCTCCAACTTTTAATTTTTTCATTCACATCATTCTCTCAAATTCTCTTTTTTTTTAAAATTTTCGATATTTTCATTTAAAAATATATTTTTTAATTATCTCGTTTCAAATCGACTTCTTACGAATGGCCACCTCTCTAATTTGCCTCGACGGCAAGCATATTTCTCCCGCCCAAGTAATAATGGTGAGATGGAATTTCAAATTTTATTATTTTAAATTATGTTAAATTTAAGTATTTTTTAATTTAATTTTTTATTGTGTAAATAGGCGAATGATCGTATTCTGGAGGGCTTCATTCATAATATGGTAAAGCTTACGATCCCTAAAATTTATGGCCACTGGCAATAGGCTGGATTCTTACATGCATCTCGCATGACCGGGGCTGCAAACTCAATCTTACACTAGTTTAATACACGATTTTTTTCAATTTGATACTTAAGGGTTTCTTGGTTCCAATTTGATATATAAGTTTGACTTCAACGTTTAATTTGGTACCTAAGTTTTTTTCGTTGTCCCAATTAAGTACTTATGTTTTTTTGCTAGAGCACAATATTTATTGGGCTATATGATATCATTTGATCTGACTACCACATTAAACCTTGAAGTCAAACTCAGGTACCAAATGGTACATTAACCCTACACGAAATATATAATTTGTTAATATTATAATATATTGAATATATAAATTTGATTTACTCAAATGTAAAGCATACTTATTTTCACAGTTATTATTATTACGGTTAAATATAAATTTGATATCGAAACTTATTCACTTCTCCTACATTAGTACTTATGGATTTTTCTGTCTTGGATTGATACCCCCATCAACTATATTGGTACCTGAGCCTAATGCCGGTACTTTTTTGCTGACGTGACAACGTTGACATGATAAATAAAAATTATATAGACATTTATAGCACATTTTGACTTATAATTCATGCAAATTTTGAGTATTTTAACAACAAATTTTGTAGTTTTACTACGAATTTGTAAAGTAGGACAAAATTAAAGATAAATTTGTAATCTTACTTATTTACATGCTAATTTGACATATTTTTGGCAATTTGATGCAGTTTGTTGCAATAAGAGAAAAGTTAGTCTTGAAGCTCACCTATTCGATGTTCGATTTTGTAGCATTTCCTACAACAAATGCCATGCATACGTGGGTTGATGGCTAATCAACATGAGACGTCCTAAAATTATTTATTGGACTTCTAAATTCAATTTGACGTAGCTTGTAATTGGATCAATGAAATGGACAAGCTGCTGCTTAATTTAAAGCTCAACCCATCCACTAGGGAAGGAAAAAAGCCCAATTCGGCTATGAAAGCCCAACCGTCTATAAAATATTTAAATTAGGCACCCAAGACTTGTTAAGAAATCACAAATTAGCCACAACAACTTCCCCATATGACCGTTCAACTCCTTTCCATGAATCAAGCTTTGACTAGCTAAATTTAGCAAAGTCATCCACCTTCCTTCCTCAACTCAAGGGGCCGGCCATGTATGAAAGACAAAAGGGGTATTGACATTCTACTTTTAGTAAACTCAAGCTGCTGCTTAATTTAAAGCCCAACCCATCCACTAGGGAAGGAAAAGAGCCCAATTCGGCTATGAAAGCCCAACCGTCTGTAAAATATTTAAATTAGGCACCCAAGACTTGTTAAGAAATCACAAATTAGCCACAACAACTTCCCCATGTGACCGTTCAACTCCTTTTCATGAATCAAGCTTTGACTAGCTAAATTTAGCAAAGTCATCCACCTTCCTTCCTCAACTCAAGGGGCCGGCCATGTATGAAAGACAAAAGGGGTATTGACATTCTACTTTTAGTAAACTCAAGGGGCTTCTCATAAGTATAAATACCCCTAGCCATTCACCCATTTCATTTATCCCTCATTCACCATCTGTTTTCTCTCTTTTCACTTCTCATTTTCACTTCTCATTTTCCATTTTCTTCAATAGAGTTTGCAAGGCTTGAGAGTAGTCCCATTTGGCCATATTAAGAGTTTTTAGTTTGGTTGTCATGGCAAGAAGCGAAGAACGAAAGAGGAGCAAAGTGAGCTGTGCCTCAGAGAACCACCGAAAACAACTTAGCATTTCTTATCCCTTCAATCTTTTATTTTTTTTCAATTCAAGAAACATGATTGCAGCTAAGTTTTCTACTTTTAATTTAATCATGGTTGCTTAATTTTGTTGGTGTTCGAATGATTTAAATTCCGTAGGTTAGATTATTTAAATTTGTTGAGAGGTGTCCTGTGTATTTGATCTATTTATTCATTTAGATAAAATCATGAAAATATTATTCGTGCATTATAAATGTAGGGATGAAATTGAATTAATTATTAAATCAGAACTAGATTGTGATTAATTGACATTATATCCGAATGGTGCATGTTGATATTTTTATGATGAAATTATGTCAAATTAGTAATAATATCGAAATAACTTTATTACCTTGCATAACCCTAAGATTTATGTGATTAAACTATTTCAGTATAAATATTACTTTTACCTCACATAATCTGATTCATGCTTATTAAAACACTAAGTTAATTGACTTAGACATATACTAGAAATGCTTAATTTTTTAATAAGTGTGATTCCTTAAACGATGCCTGGAAGGTAATCTTGAAGTCAAAATAGACGTAAAAATATGTAGACTAAAAGGTTAAACTTAGGTCTTAGAGAGAAACCAAGCACTCGTAAAATCAAGGTTAGTAAATTATCAAAATGCCACAGAATCTCTGTAACATCTCTTAACATTGTTTAAATAATTCTAAGCTAGGAAGGAAAATTATTCTAACACATGCATGCTATTGTGGTTACTCTTAAAAACTTGCATACTTATTTCTTCTACGTTTATACTTAGGATAACTTTAGTATAAGTTAGAAAATTCATCACATTTAACTTATTTTCATTACCGACCAATTTGTTAAGTATTAATTTTGCAATACTTGATTTGCATAAATAGTCTCTATAGAGACAATAACTCTTACTCACTACTTTATTACTTTTTAACAAATGTGTGTACTTGCACATCAATCGAATAATTTCGAGACAAGTTTTAGGCGTCGTTGTCGGGGATTATTATTTTAGTCAATTATTCGTGAAATTAATTATCTTGCAATTTGGTTCAAATTTCTTTTATTTTTACTTTAATAGTTTTCTTTATTATTCAAGTTATTGTTGCTGATGACAGAAACTCCACCATTCGACAATATGCCATTCCTCTCTTTAAAGAGCTCAATCCAGGTATTGTGAGACTATAAATTGAGGTATCGCAATTCGAACTAAAGCCAGTCATGTTCCAAATGTTGCAAACTGTGAGTTAATTTAGTGGGATGCCTTCTGAAAATCCACATCTTCATCTTCGCTTGTTCATGGAAGTAAGTGACTCATTCAAATTGATCAGAGTTACAAAAGATGCCTTGAGACTAAAATTATTCCCATACTTCTTAAGAGATAGAGCACAAACATGGTTGAACTCTCTACCATCAAGTTCCATAAGTACATGGCAAGAGTTGGTTGGACGTTTCTCAATGAAATACTTTCCTCTAACTTTAAATGCCAAGCTTCAAATTGAAATCACTTCATTTCAACAAATTATGAAAAATCTTTATATGAGGCATAAGAGCAGTTTAAGGAATTATTACAAAAGTGTCCTCATCATGGAATTATTTATTACATTCAAATGGAGACTTTCTATATTGGTCTTAATGCTTATACTAGAATGAAGGTGTTTGTTTTGACAAATGGAGCCCTTCTTTCTAAATCATACATCGAAGCTTATGAAATTCTTGAAAGGATTTCTAGTAACAATTATCAATGGTCAGCTAATCGAACAACCATAAGAAGAAGAGTGACAAGAATACATGAAGTGGATGCATTTACATCTTTAGTAGCTTAGGTTTCTTTAATGTCGTTCATACTTAAGAACTTTACTACTAACAGTTTCAATGGTAATATGATAGGATAATAACCAAGTCAATATGAAAACATTTCATATATTTTCTATGGGGGCAACTATGTGTTCAAAAATTGCTCGTCAAATCCAGAGTCTATCTACTACATGGGAAATCAAAATCAAAATAAGAATGACCAATGTATGCATTTAAACTTTTATAATTCTTCATGGCATAACCATCCTAACTTTTCATGGAGTAATCAAGGCTCAAGTCCTAACAACTCTTATATGTCATCCCAACCGAATAATCCGTCAGGATTTACCCAACAAGTTTAGAAACCTCTACAAGTCGAATCTTCCAATGGTTTGAAGAACTTGTTAAAGACATATATGGCAAAGAATAATGCAACCTTGAGGAATTTGGAAAACCAAGTGGGATAACTAACCAATGAGCTTAGAAGTAAACCCCAATGAGTTTTGCTTAGCGACATAGAAAATCTGAGAAGCACGGGAAAAGAACATTGCAAAGTTGTTACCTTAATGAGTGGAAAGATGGAAACCAAAGTTGTTGAACATGGAGGCAAATATTTAAATTGTGGTTGCGGTTGCATTTTTGGTTGCATTGCGTTTATCGCGGTTGTGGACATCATGGATGCTATTGCGGTCATTGCGGGTATCGCGGTCGTGGTTTTTTTTTAATTTGCAGAACTTATTGTAAAATATAAGAATTATAATTATAATTATAAAAAGTCACTTTGAATGATTTTTAGAGTGTTTTCTAACATTTATGAACTTTTATTAATATGATAACACAATTTTTACAACCATTAATCATTCTTATATTTATTTATGAATTTTCTAAGAATATTATATTAACTAATAACAAAGTAAAAAAAATAGGAAATATTAAACATTCATCATATTTAATAAGTTTGAAAGTTTTTATAGGTAAAATAATTAAAAATTCATACATGAAGAGAGATCTTCAATATTTCTTGACAGCTTTAAAGATGGTAAAGATATCAAAGCATTCTATACTACAAAAGGAAAAAAAAGGAATAGATAAATGTATTGTAACAGCCCGATTTTAGGCTTAGTCGGAACAGTGGTTTAGAGAACACTAAACCGGGTTGAAGAAATTGTTTTTATATTATTTTATATGTTGTGGCATGATTATATGAGAGTATGAAAATTTTGGTGAATTAATTTTAGTGATTGCATGTTTAATCGGGGAAAAGGACTAAATCGCATAAAGGGTAAAAGTTCTATCTTACCTGATAGACATACCAAATAGCTAGAGAGCCATAATTGGAGGTCTTTAAAGGGCAATTAGACCCACTCCAAGAGGCATGGCCGGCCATAGGGACAAGGAAATCAATGGGTCAAATGGTTAGGTAATTTGATGACCTAATTTTGACTAGAATAAAAATAAAATAAAGAGAAAAGATGTCATTTTTTTCTACCATCTTCTCCACTGAAAATTGAGCCATTTTAGGGGGTTTTGAGCTTCAAAAATTTCAACGAATTAGATCCTTCACAAGTAAGTGATTTTGATATTTTCCTTGATATTTTTGAACTTTTAGAACCCTTGTAACATAAGCTTTCAAATGAGGGGACTATTTTGCAAAATGGTTGAAAGTATAGGGTTTTTCCATGATAATAGACACATTTTTTCTGAAATTTTATGGGGGAAAATGAACCATGGTTGTGAAATAAGCAACTTTTGTAAAAAGATTTCTTATGAAAACCCTAGAAAGGACTATTTTGCATAAGTTATAAAATAGGTGATAAAGGTGTGAAATAATGAGAATTTTGGGTTGCTTCTAGTATAAAAAGTAATCGGCTAGGCTTAAGATATAAAGAAATTCAATAAAAATTGAATTTCGAACCTAGGGGTAAAATGATCATTTTGTAAAAGTTTAGGGGCAAAATGGTCATTTTGCCCAATTTTTAAATTTTTGAGTATCTATATTAATAAAATGATTAAATTTGTAAATTTTTATCATTATAGATCAAGAATTACAAAATCTGGGCTTAGACCGGGGAAAAGTAAAGCTAGCGGACTAAGTCAAGATAGCCGCCATATTTTGAATACCGAGGTAAGTTGTATGTAAATAATACAACTACATTGTCAATATATGTGTTTGAAATGATATAGTATAAATTGCTTGTTTGGGGAAATAATTATGCATGATGAAATTTTGAGATAATAGAACTCCCGTTTGAACCTTAGGAAATAAATCGGATATTCATGCCGTGACATTCGTGTCATTTGTGTGCTAGTGTAAGACATGTTTGGGACATGCATCAGCCACATTACAAGAGCTAGTGCAAGACCATGTCTGGGACATGGCATCGGCATTGAGACGAGAGCTAGTGTAAGACATGTCTGGGACATGCATTGGCTACATGATGTGTCAGTATAATATCATGTCTGGGACATGCATCGGCTACATGATGTGTCAGTATAAGACCATGTCTGGGACATGGCATCGGCATTATACCCTATGTCTGAGGCTTAGTGACTATCCGATAGTACTTCAAATGGTTCAACGGTGAGGGTTATAGTTTAAGTAAAATGAGAAAAGTATAACCATGTTATGAGTGGTATAGATACCTATATGAAATGCATGAGATGTGAGCTTAGTATATGCTATGTGAATTGTGTTGGATAAAGACAAGTAAGTTGTGCTTATGGCTATTTTAGTGTTATGAGCATGATGATGAATGGTAAAGTTGTCGTTATATTTATTTTCGTACAACTTACTAAGCTTTATGCTTGCCCTATTTCCTTTTCATTTTCTTATAGTGCCGCTAGAGTAGCTCGAGGATCATTGCCTATGTCGGAGAAGCCAGTCACATTATCATCCGAAGCATTTGGTATAGTTAGATCTTTTATTTGACTATGGGATGTATAGGACCCTAATTTTTGAGTTTTGTGTCATTGTTAATTGGCCAAATATGTTGGCTTACTCTAGCATTTGATTCATTTTGTGTAAGGCCATGGAAATTGGCAAATGTTGAAAGTTGTTTTATGAATACAAGAAGTCCTTTCATGAATGAGTAATTTATTGGTTGCTTAAGTATAAATGAAATGTATGAAAGCCTTAACTATAGTTGTTTGGTTGAGAAATCATAGTAAGTTAGACTTTGATATGTTGGTTGTCATTACATCATGTTTCAGGGTGGCAAAAGGCTTGGTAGATAGCCTTATATTGTCCATACGGGTAGACATGTTGTCTGGCCTTGTGTCCCTTGCACGTAAAAATTTCAAGTCAGTATGCATGGTAGTAAACACACGGGCAGAGGCACGGCAATGTGTCTCAGCCGTGTGAAGGGAACGGCCTAGCACAGGGCGCGTGCCTTGGCCATGTGACCCTTAAGGATTGCTGACGTCAGAGACAGAATGTCAAGGTTTTTAGACACGGGCTAGGACACGGGCGTGTCATGGCCGTGTGATAGACACGGGCCATAGACACGGGCATGTGTTAGGCTGTGTGAAAACCCTTGTAGGTTCGAATTTAAAATTTAATTCACACGAACGTGGGGCACGGGCGTGTCTCTAGAGGCTTAGGCCTTGTGTGTCATACGGGCCATCAGCACAGCCGTGTTATAATCAACACACGGGCGTGTTACCCTTCCACACGGGCGTGTGCCCTGTTTCAAGGGTCATTTATATTAAGTCAGTTTAAGGACCCGAGTTGGTTCCGAATGGTTTCCAATGAGAGTTTGAGGCCTCGTAGGCCCACATTAAGGAGTTTTAAACAAGGTTAGAAAAAGTTTTAAATTTGACCAAGTTTTGGTAATTCAAAAATGATTGTATGCATGTGATTAAGTATGGTAATACCTCGTGCCCAGTCCCGGCCTCGGACTCGGTTAAGGGGTGTTACATGTATAGATTCTCATTAACTATTCCTATTTCCTACCACTTATTCTCACTCTCATTCTACTTTCATATATAGTTTAACATGCTTCAATTCTTAATTATCTTTGCATAAAATATACGCCATTCATTTATCTATAGATGTATTTTAAATGTTTTAATATCATTAAAATTAAAAAAAATTAACAAAAGTTTTCTTTAAAAAGAACATACCTTACAAATAGTGGTAGTGGTACAATTTAGTTTTCACCAATTAGTGGCATGACGAGGAGGATCAGATCATTCACCTTCATTTTAAGAGCGTTCTTGACTTGATTCTCGTGGCCTTTGTCCCAAAATATATATAAAAAAGTAACATTTTCACCTTAGTTTTCATATTATTGATATGGAGGATATATTTGAGGAGGAGGATACATAAGAGGTGGATGTGGGTGATACATTGGTGGTGGAGGATGCATTTGAGGCTGATATGGCACACCATAATTATGAAATGGTGGATAATAACCATATGGTTGTGGATAACCATGTGAAGGTTGAAAATATGAAGGTTGTTCCGATGGATAAAAACCTTGAGTGCTAGTAAAAGAATCACTATACCCAAGGTTACGAAAACTCAATCTCCTACCAGATGAAGAGCCTGCAGAAGTATGCTTATTGCCTTTTCCTTTTGATGGAGCTCTAGGTTAACTTCTATCTCTCTTAAGTTCAGAAAACGTATTTCCATCAAATTCTGGTCTATCACGGAAATGTACACTAGTGGTACCAACCCCATAGTCTCCTCCATACCTACTAGAAGACCTAATTTCACCTCTATCACCACTATGTCCATCATCGTCATCAATTGGACTTAAACCACCACCACCGGGTCCATCATCACTCTGACTTGGCGTTGCACTAGAACTTGAATGAGACAAATTTTGTTGTTGAGACTGATCAACATTCATTTCATCATTAGAGGCATCCACAGGCAACACACTGACATTTTTACCATCTAATAATGGATTCTCTTTCTCTTGAAGCCATTCTGATAGTGGATCAACATCTTCAAAGATATGATCAGGGCTGATAGGATTAAAGCTAGCATTTATATTATCAATGTTCATTCTATTTTTATGCCTTATCTGATGCCTCATATTATAATAGGTAAACACTAGTTCGTCAAGTTTTTTATACTTCAACCTATTTCTTGCCTTGGTGTGAATATAACTAAATGTGCTCCAATTTCGTTTCACAATTTGATGCAGAAGTTGTTTGACTAAGCACTTTAATTGCTAATATTTGTAACTAAGGAACACATGTGCCATATATTATCCACCACTCAGCTACATAATATTATTTAAATTTCAAAATAACTTCAAAATGTACAATATAATTAAATAATATAAATTAAATTAAATTAAATTAAATTAAATAATTTAATTAACTATTTACCCAGATTTATTTGCTTTTATACTCTTTGTGCTTGTGGAGTACCGAATGTCTCATGTTTATCTCTAAATAGTAATAACTGCATAAATAAAAGATAGAGTAAAAATGAAAAAAAATAATTCCATTTCAAATTATGTAACTAAGTTACAAATAATAGTACTTGAATCTAACCTGATTAACCATTCTGACTTGAGTATCAAGAGAAGGTCCTAATCTTTCAATTACTGATCTTGTACCTTTTAATGTTTGTATTAGTACATTCTCAAAATGTTCCACCTTAAATTGAAATTGAGGATTAAGAAAATAACCTAAGCATAATTTATAAGAATATCATCAAATAATAATCTAAAGCTTAAAATAATAAAATATAAAAATAGTTCTTAATTATATGAAACATTTTATCTAACTAGCTGAATGCAAGTCGAAATGCATAAAATTCCATCTATTATCAATAATCTTTTTGTACTCGGTAAAATATCGACAATCTTGCTGAATTGCTCATTTAGTTTTATCAATAGCCTCATAAATAAAGCCCATTGTTGATTTTTCATCACCATCAACAAACCTCAATACTTTTACTAGGGGCTCGTAAAGTTTTATGAGGTCATTGGCTTTTTTCTAAAAATCTTTTCCCAAAACAATTTTTTTGGCTTCATAAGCAGGTCTTAACTTTTGCTGTCCCCATTTTGATTCTTTAAATTCCTATATATTCATAAGAAAATAATATAGTTTAAATTATTTGGAACTAATAAAATCATTAAAGGTTGCTATATTTAAGTAATTATATTAACTAATTATAAAATACTGACCTTTGAATTAAACATTTCTCTCAGACTTTGCTCTTGCCTTGTTATCTCTTCAAGTTGAATGAAGTGAGTTGCAAATCGAGTAAGAGCGGGTCGAAGCACTTGCTTCCCTTATGTATACTTATTCATCAAATCAACAGTCCAAATGTGATTGTATATAAAACAAGTCACTTTCTTAGCCTCATCTAACACTTTTGCTACACTAGGCTTTTTCTCAATGTTTTCAAGGCATAAATCTTAACAGTGAGCTGCACATGAGATCCAATATAGATGCTTTCTTTTCAACATTAATTTTTTTCCAGCGACTTTCATTGCTGCCTCATTATCAGTCACTATTTGGACAATGTAACTTTCTCCAATTTCTTCTACAACTGAATTCAACAAACTATAGTAGAATTTCTAAAAAACGGTTCATTTACTGCAATAAACAAGAAAATTAATGATGTGCATTTGATTCAAATTTTTGGTCCAACCATCACACATTAGAGTTGCACCCAATTCTTTCCAATGAGTCTTTAGTCCATTTACCCAATCATGAACTCGTTGATACTCTAACTCCAAATACACATCTGAAACCTCATAAGGTGTTGGGAGCTTAACACCTTGTCCAACTTCTGTTAACACTTGAATTAAGTTATACAACCATGGAGAGCTTGCTAATTGAAAAGGAAGTCGTTCATCTATTAAAAATTTAGATATCGCTTCACCTATTTTCTTGCGTAAAGTCTTTAAAAAAGAGACACTGATCTTTGGTTGCTTTGAGCTTTTGCTTCTAGCCAATTCAGGTATAGCTCCCTTAAGGTAAACTCAGACTCACTTGGGATGAATTTACTGGTTCTTTCTCCATGATATTCTCCAATTGATCCATGAGAAGATTGCCTTTCTTCATAAATGTTACTCCAGCCACTAGTACTTCGTCTGAATTCTTCCTTTCTATGCCACTCGTGTTGTAATTGAATACTTTCTCGAGTTGCTTACCTTATAGCAGAAACATCATCAATGAATTCCTTGTGTTCATCCTCCTCTCCTCTTAATTGGGATAAGAATTCATCTGTTCTCCTCTTTTTGTCTATTTTCTTTGTGTTGCTTTCTTTCAGTATATTCATTATACTTTCTCTAATGACACCTGTTAATTAAATAAAAATAATTCACACTTTATATTATTATCAATTATGTATAATCTTTATTGATAAATTTACAATAACATTTAAAAATAATAATAAAGTATCACATATCAGTAACATTAGGGCATGGTGCAACATTGTTGGTTTTATGAGCAATGTGCTCTTTAAATCGGTTATTCCTCCTTTCACAACTTTACCATAAAGTTTACATACAACATTTCCTTTTGTATTTGGCACTGGAGTTCCAAAGTGCCAACCTATATCATTACTTGGTTCACCCTCCAATCCTTTAATCGAGAACTCTTCACGTGGTGGCATGCTTTATTTTTATTTATATACAAGAAACATAAAATTATATTTAGAAATATAAACAATTCATTACTTATATTATTAACAATGTAATACAAAAAAAAGTTAACATAACATTGAAAAATTAAATTTATTGCATAACCCATGATTATTTAAAAAAAAACAACAAGCCACCATAACCCATTATTACCCGATCACCAAAAACCAAAAAATTAAAAATTAAAACAAAAAGTTCCCCAAATCCCCAAGGCCCCAGCTAGAGGTGTGCATGGGTCAGGCTGGACCGGGTTCGGGCCGAAAATTTTAGGCTAGTTTTCTTGGCCTGGGCCTGGCGTAGCCCGAAATATGGGCCTAAAAATTTGTCCAAGCCCAGCCTGAAATAAAATTGTTAAGCCCGAGCTCGACCTGGCCCGGCCCATATTAATTTTTTTAGCTTATTTCATTAAATAAAAAATTTAAAATATAATAAATCAAATACATTTAAAAATATTAAAACAAATATTAAAATAAGAAATAAATAAAAAAATAAGACTAAAACAATTCTTAAAACAATACACAAATTGAAAAGATAATAAAAAGTGGTTATATTAAAATTAAAAATAAAATGTAAATATTATTAAAAATAAAAATAAAAATATATTTAGTATATAATTCGAGTTGGGCCGGGCCTAGGCCAAAAAAGTTTTACCTGAAGCCCAGCCCGTTTTCTAAACGAGCCTCTTTTTTTGCCTAAACCCATATTTTAGGCATATATTTTTACCCGAACTCTCTCATTTTTTGGGCGGGCCTTTGGGCCAGGTCGAGTAGCGCGGCCCATGCACACCTCTAGCCCCAACCCCCTTCCTCTTCTTCTATTGTGAGGTAGAGAGCTAATAACAAAAGAGGAAAAAAAAATAGGGTTTAGGTTTTCTTTGCAAGATTCGTCCCTTCTTTATCAATTTTTTTCCCAATTTCTTTAAACTTTGCTTAGGCTACCATTGATTCCTACCAAAATACCTGAAAATATAAAGAGATTTGCAAATATTTTGTCAAAAATTTCTCATCAATCTTTGCATGTTACAACAAAAAGAAGCAAGAATCAAGACAAAAAAAAGCAGGTACTTACTTGAAAATTATGAATTTCTGAAAGTGCAAGTGAGATTTTGTTTAGAGATTTTTGTGATTGTGTTGTGATTTTGTTTGGTTTGGAATTTGGACAGTGAAATTTGAGAGTGAAAGTTTAGAGTTTGGACTATTTTTTCTATTTTTTGAACAAATTTCTTGTACTGATGAGTCGATAATCAAATCATATTTTTCTATTACTTTTGGACTGGTTTTTTCTATTGATTTTGGACTGCTTTTTCTTTTTTTGATTGAAAATTATTTGATTTTGCAAGTGAAGAATATATTTCTTTTGTCTTATTATATTTTTGTTGATTTTTTTAAAGGAGTTTGATTTTTTTAAAATTTTAATGTAATGGAACAATAACGGGAATAACAGTCCGTTATTGTCGCATTTGGCTGTTACCGCTAACTTGTGGCCATGATCCACCACCATTGGTGTGATTTCGCTTCAACTGCTATTTTTGGCAGTAGCGATTTCAAATAGCGCCACTACCACTATATAACGGCCGCTATTCCGCTACCCGACTGTTAATTAAATCCCTGCTTAGAGGTAAACCTGCTATTACTTAGAAAAATGAAGAAATTTAACTGTATGTTGGAATTCCTACAATACACAAGTTTGTTCCTGCAAATAGGTTAAAGATCAAAACCCTAACACCTTCATATCCTCAATGATTCCAAAAGCAGCAACAAAATACTCAATTTAAGGAATTTTTGGATGACAAGGTGACTTGTAATGTCTTCAATGCAATTAAGTCCTCATATGTAGCTAAAAAATGCTCTGCTATTTCTGAGATAGAATCATAAACTTTTACAGAATTGCAACTCAATTCTCTAGACGATTCGTCAGAACGTATTCTAGTAGCAAACTCATCAAGTGGTGATGAAGACGATGAATGTTTGGCTTTGCTAGAAGCTAATTTGAAGGGATTCGTTTAGGAATTTCCACTTGAATCATTAGTGTTATCAACTCAGGAGAACACACAACCAAAGGCGCTAATTAAAGAGCCAATTGAATTGGAATTAGAGATTTTGCCTCTGTAACATCTTAAAAATCAGGGGGTTAGTAGAATCAAGTTTGTGAATCAAGAGGGAGTGGTCACACTCTAATTTTTAAGATTATTTGTACGTTTCTAGAAAATAAATGAGTTACTAGTCTGTTGGTTAAGTGTTAGTGAGATGGTCCTTGAAACCTAAGTTAGAATCCTTTCTCTCGTATCATTTTTATTATTTTTGCCCCAATATATGGCTTGGAACATCTAGCTTATCTTTAATTTTAGTATGTTTTCTGACAAGAATGAGCTTGTTGGTTTAATGGTTAAAACATTCTCCTTTTTCCTTTGCAACTTGAGTTCAAATTCAATCGTGCTTAAAGTAGTATTAATTTTTTTTCTTCTCCTTTGCTTTGTCGTCTATGCTGTCTGAGAGTTGGTCAAACTCAAATTCAAAACAACCTAATTGAGATAAATCAAAACCGTATTAGTTGGGATTTAGTTTGCTTAGTTGTTATATTTTTTTAAAATAAATATGGGGGATTATCCCCAAAATTCTCATCTAGTGTCATCCTCTCTCCCTTACAGTCTCCATTTTGTTTTTTTTCTCATGTTCATTTTTCTTTTGGTTGTACAAAGTTCTCTGCCATCCCCTCCCTCTTCCTCCTCCATTTTGATTTCTTTTGTTTTTTGAGCCACTATTTTTCAATATTCTGCACCACCACTTTTAACATTTACCACCACCATACCACCCGTACTCCTAGCACTGCAAAGCAGTAGCAACAATCGTATCCTATCACATGCAATTGGTAGCCATAGTATTTTGTCGCTCCCTCTGTGCCACCAACCGACGACAACAGTAACCCTTCTCAGCAACCCTTTGGCGACTCGCGACTAATTCCTTCAACATTCGACAACCTTTATTTACTGCCCTTGATCCATCCTCTACATTGATCAGGTGTGGGTCATTCTATTGTGTATTTAGTGGTGTTCTGTTAATATAATTTATTAATACAACATGTTAGTTGTTGGTTTTGAGGATATGGACGAATGACCTAGTGATGTTAATGGAGTGTTAAGCTGGATAAGTATTAAAAAGATGTTTTATGTTAAAAGATCTTAGGTTTGTTAATTGGATATATATGTGTGAACTGATTGTATGTCTGGTATGGGTTAATTGAATGCACGATATGATATGCTTTGAATGTTCAAATGCAAACCGATATTGATTTATGAATTGCATGTTAAGCATGCTCTGATTTTTGTATCTACCATATGCATAATTGTATTTTGCCATTGTTCTTTATTTGTTGATCGTATGTAATGACATGCCACTGCACCATACTGTATTTGTTTTTTCCAAGCTTGATTCTTTTACTTTGATAAATATGACGTTGCATGTGCATTGGGGAGGGATATGATTATGTATGATTTGGAGGAAGTTCTGGCAGACTACGATCTACGATTTTGGCAGTTTACCCGCAAATTTTGATTTGGCAGTTAAACTGAATTATCTATTTCTGGCGATATTTTCGCAATAAAGCTGGCAGCTTGTCTACAAAAATTTTGGTAGCTAAAGACCACGGTTTTGATGTATTAAGTTGGAAGGGTTTCTAATTATCCTAATTGGTATGTTGAGGGACGGAGATGGTGTGTAGTGGATAGGGGTAGGATTTGTTCTGTTGACACTTTTCATTACCTCATTTGATTATATGCATGATCATGCACTGGTTGATAATAGTCATGTTTATTACAAATATTGTTTTGATGACACTAATTGATGATTTGCTATATACTGTTGTTGGCTTTGTATGGATGGCTTATCGTTTTTTTGAGAATGTCTTTATGTTTGAATTGTTACTCTTAGACTCATACTAAGCTTCTTAAAGCTCACCCCTTAATTTTTTTCCTTTCAGATAATCCTCAAAGTTAGGATCGGACACGACATTTGAAGGGCTCATCTCTAATATTTATAAATAGGCTCGTCTCTAACATTTATAAATAAAGTTTTTCCTTTTAAATTTATTATCATATTATTTTTGGGACTATAATGTTTTATTTGAAATGTAGCATGAGTTTGGTTTTGGATTATGGGTTGCATAATTTGGTATTTTTTTTGCGTATTTATATTGAAAATTGATCAAACATATAAACCGGTTTAATTTCAAGTGAAATATGGATTTCAAATGTAAAATTTCTAATTTCACGATTTTTCCACTATGTAATAAAAAAAGATTTTTTGAAAAATAAATCATTAAAATAGAAACAAATCAATTGAGTTTCCCAAAATAACACGTTATGTAATAATATAAATTCTATTCTTAGTCGACTTAATTTTTCGATGTTTTATTTTAACTGAGGAAAGCACAAATTTGTTTTTTCTAAAATTAGTTAGAATAGGAGTTTTAAAAGAATTTGAACGTTTTAATTTGCCATTTCGGTGGCCAATGTAACCTTCAAAATCTAGTTATAACGTCTAGGTCAGGTTTGGGGTGTTATCGCCTTCTCATTTGAAATATGATTATTTGGGTCTATCTTCAACTTTACCTGTCATTATTTTAGTTGAGTTCACCAAGAATTAAAAAGAAGAGTCACTTGTGGTTTTGGAGAGACACAAGGAGGGTATTAGATGGATTATTTCAGGTATTCGAGTCATAGGTTGGAGGATTTTCATGAATTATAAGAAGTTAAATGAGGCCACTAGGAAATATCATTTTTGGTTTTCTTTCCCTAATCAGATGTTGGACAGATTTGCTGGGCAATAATATGATTACTTCCTAGATAAGTATGGTTGGTATGATAGATGACCTTTTTACACCGTCTAGGTCAGTGACGATTTCGAATAAAATTGAGGGAGTTCTCTTAACTTTTCTTAGTCGTTATTTTATATTTTAAATTTTCATTTATTTCATTTTCCCTCTTCTACTATTTTACATGTTTAGCATAATAAATATTAAGTTGCAATTATAAATAATATTGAGAAAACTTCACATTAGTTTTTGAATTCGCGAAAAATGAGAAGTGGGATAATGAAAATCTGCATGTCTAATATTGGATATGTCAAGCAAGGGCTTGGTATTTAATTAGTCACATTTGACACACCTCCCTTTCTTGGGATCCTACATAGTGCACATGTAACATCCCTAACCCATTTCCATCACAAGAATAGGGTCATGATATATTACGACGATTAACACATCTGATAATATTTAAACACAATTCAAAAATCAATTTAAAGATCATAAATCAATGTCCAATCAATAATCATAGCATTCATACAAAAATGGAACTTAAAAAAAATTAATTTAGAAACAAGGACTAATTTGAAACAAAATAGAAAATAATGCAGAAAATAATGTAAATAGGGGTCACACGACCGTGTGACATGGCTGAGACCGTGTGATGCCAAGCTACACGCCCGTGTACAATTTAAAAATAGGGTCACATGGCTGTGTCATCAGACTGTGTAACATTCGTGAATCTTATGGAAAATCTTGCACTTAAAATCAAACAAAATACCAATCCAACCAAATCATCAATAAAAATTTCCATCAAACACACATACATATTTCAAATGACACAAAACCTAACCAAAATGATCATAACATACACATTCCAAAGCCCTATTTACATGCCACTTATAGCCAAACCAAAGTGAACAATTAGTTACCAAATAAGGATAGTGTGGTCTCTAAAATCAATCTATTCAACAACTCAAATTCGACGATCTACGGGGAAGAAAAACCAACATGAGTTAAGCTTACGTAAAGCTTAGTAAGTTCGTAATAAACTTAAACTTTTACTTATCGTAAAGGATGTAATTTAAACATTCTACAAGATAATTCAATATCATGATCATGAGTTCGTTAATCACCTATACACATCACAAGTCTCACAAGGTTAGTGAGTTCATATGTAAAGCGTATATCATGTTATCAAACTTATACATGAATAACACATTTAGTATATAAACCAACCATCACATATTCATTTAACACTCACATTTCATTTCAAATATCTATATCCATTTCCCCAATTCACACATATATTTTCACATAACCAATTCACATAATCATTTCATGTAATCATTTCATATAACCATTTTATTTACATATATAATACATAATCATTATGTATACCATATTTCATTTCAATAATTCATATAAATTTATCCATTCAATGTTTAATTTCATATAACTATTTCGTGTATTCCGATTCATTTTATATATTTAACACCCGATGGACCAAATAAAATAACATTGGATACGTGAGAACCATGCTCACACAAAGTGTGCCTATAACCTTAACTGTAACTTCTCTCACGAGCCATATCTATAAATGCTCACAAGAACTGTGAATGGGCCTGATCACACAAGCTGTGAGTCGGTATGTTAGGCTACATGATGCTGTTCACATGAGTTGTGAAGAATTCGCAACAAAATAGCAGGACCTCAGCCATCGGTAAGACATCCAAGACCAATACCTCAAACTGTAATAACCCCTAATGACATGTCATTTGTTTCCTAAGTATTCACGAGGTTCATACAGGTTATATACCATGTCCAATTTCTTCACATTATACCACTATGAGCATACATCCATATAATTCTTATTAATGAGACATAACATCGATTTATCCAATAATGCAATTTAGTTTAATTTATTAATTGACATATATCAATCAATTTTAATTCATTCATAACATAAATAATAATTAACATATCATATAATTATTTAAGCATTTCTATGTCACATGAATTCAATTATATACTTTCCCTATTTCCAATCATGACCCTTAATTATAAATTCATTTCAATTTGATCCAATTCCACAATTAAATATTTACTATTCAAGCAAACTTAAGTACTACATACTTAGATATTTAATAATTAACAAAACAACAACTAAACCAATTCAATTATTATATGAACTTACCTAAACTGATTCTGCAGCAAACACAACTCCAAAGTCTAATAAGCAATTTTCTTCTTTTCCACATTTGTCTCTCGATTTGTATGTTTCATGATCTAGATAATAATATTTTTATTCAATTAACCAATTCAATATCATAAAATACTAAAATTCATATATTTGACCCTTAATCATCATTTTACACTTTTACCTTAAACTTTTACTTTTTATTCAATTAGTCCCTAAACCCAAAACTTTTAAATTATCTACATTTAATCCCAATTCATGCTAGCTGAATTTCCTATAATCCTTATTCAGCCCATATTTAGCAAATTTTACAATAATTTCATATAATTTTACTATTTTAACAACTTAGTGCTTAAACTTTAAATTTATTTAAAATCACTTTACAAAATAGTCCTATTTAATTATCAAGTTTACAAAACCATCATAGAACTTCAAAAATCTCACAAATTCAATAATGGTACATGTCAAAACATTTAACAGATTTGTAATTTAACACTCGCGTTAGTTGGACCTAGTTGCAACGACCACAAAAAATTAAAAATTTCATGAAATGAGATAAAATTACACTTACATGCACACCCACAAAGCTTGACCAAAGCTTTTATGTTCTTCATTTTCGGTTCAAAACCATGAAAATGAATAAGGTGATTATAATAATATTTTATTCATTTATTAATATTTCAACATATAATATTTTAATTAAAACATTTAACACATTATATTTCTTATTTTTCCACCCACTAACCGGCCATCATAACAATTAAGGTCTATTTTCACTTTAAAACCTTCATCTCATACTTTTATAACCATTTAATACAAATAAACCTATAGCGATTAACTTTTACAACCTTTACGATTTAGTCCTTTTCCCTTAACTAACTATCAAAAAATCAAAATTTCTGAACCAAATTTCAATAAACCTATATAATCGCTCCATAAATATTTAATAAAAATATTTACGAACTCAATTTATAGAAACAAAGTCCCGATACTTGATTTTCTAAAACCACTTGACTTTAGGAACAAACCAATTGTACTTAAATATTAATTCAATCACAAAAAAATTATCAAAACAAAATTCAATTTAGTATTATATTAGACTCATAAATGTTAAATAATAATATTTACGGAAACACTCGTCGGATATGTAGTTCCGAAAGCACTGTTTCTTACACCGCTAAAAAATGGGTTGTTACAACACAATTTCCATTCATTTCTTTACTTTTTGTCCCTTTTATTTTATGTTTTAAATAATGAGGACATTGTTTCTCTTTAGTGGGGATCGAAAATAAATTTTTTGGGAATTTTTTACGAAAATTATTTTTTTTCTATCAAGTTATGTTTAAATAAAATATTGCTCAAAAATTTAATTTTTACTTAATTATGTTAGCTTTAGTATCAATAAAATTCTATTAGTTCAATTATTTTTATGTTAGCTTAATTATGATAGAAATGCTAAACTTAGTAATTGTGTATAAGGATTGCCATGAAAATTTTTAATTCCTTATAAAAATTAAGCATGCATGAAAATTTAAGCCTTTAGAATTAATTTAGTAATTTCCTTGAGGTGAAATCCTAGGACGCATGGTAATTTGAAAATGATTTAGGCAAATTTTTGTTAGATCGTTTGAGCCTTTAAAACGAACCTTAGCAATAATTCTCCCTTTAAACCCTACTTTGAGCAATATGGCCTGATTTTCTTTTAAACCTTACATTAATAAGCCATCTTTCCTTTAAATTTATCCCTTCTTGTCCCAAATCTTCGAATCGATACATCTAGAATATTTTGTGATTAAGTTTTGGGGAGTTAGAGAGAAGTACTAAAATGGTCAAAATGTTGAGTTGCATGTTCAAGAAAGCAACATTGATTGCTTATGAAAATCTAATTGTTGAAAAAGATGTATAGTGAGCATATGTCTTCAAACTCAAAAGAGTTGGTGTTCTTAAGGATAATTGTATTTGGAAAGTCCGAGGTAAGTTGAGTCTAAGGTTTTAGCCTAAAAATTATTTATCTTTTTTCCTACTTTGACTTATTGAAAGTAAGGTTTTAGCCAAATCTTAGCCACATTACAACCATAATAAAGACCTATTTATTTAAACTTCTGTGTTGACTACATTAGTTGAGAGGAATTACTGAGTTCAACATATGAAGGCATAGTTAAACTTTAGGATTACTACCTAGTTTAATCAAGGGAAATGAAATTTGATTAGGAAAAATTTAGCACACATTTTTTAAGTGAAGGTATTTAGTACATATTTTTGTTAGCATATCGATTTTTTATTTTATTTTTGAGCTTAGTTTTGTAAACACGACTATGAGAAGGGTTGATTTCGTTTGAAGGGATTTTTGCAAAAGTGACTCCTTGATTTGTAATGTAAGTTAGCATATTTCATTGCTCGGGATGAGTAATGAATTAAGTTTAGGGGTGTGATAACTCAAAACTCTATAGACATTTATAGCACATTTTGATTAAGTTTAATTCATGCAAATTTTGATATTTTAATTGCAATTTGTTTTACTACAAATTTGTAAAGTAGAAGAAAATTAAAGATAAATTTGTAATCTTACTTATTTACATGCCAATTTGAAATATTTTTGCCAATTTGACGCAGTTTGGCGCAATAAGAGAAAAGTTAGTCTTAAAGCTCACCTATTCGATGTTCAATATTGTAGAATTACCAGCAGCAAAGGCCATGTAGATGTGGGTTAATGGCTTATTAGCATGAGACGCCCTAAAATTATTTATTGGAATTCTAAATTCAATTTGACGTAGCTTGTAATTAGATCACTGAAGGGGATAAGCCTGCTGCTTAATTTGAAACCCAAACCGTCCACTAAGGGAGGAAAAGAGCCCAATTCGACTATGGAAGCCCAAACATTCATAAATAATTAAATTACGCACCCAAGACTTGTTAATAAATCACAAATCAACCACAACAGCTTCCTCATGTAATCGTTCAACTCATTCCCATGAATCAAGCTTTGACTAGCTAAATATGGCAAAGTCATCCAACTTCCTTCCTCAACTCAAGGGGTCGACCATGTAACACCCCACACTCGTACCCTACGCTAGGACAGAATACGAGGCGTTAGCTAATTCGATCAAATTTAAAACTTTTTCAATCTAAATCGAAAAATCCATAGTAAAGGCCTATGAGGTTCCAAATGTTCATTTAAAACCATTCGAAAATAATTCGAGTCTTTCCACGAACTCGGAATTTTTTTTTGCTAGACACAGGGGCACACCCCCGTGTGGGAGGGGTAACACGCCCGTGTGAGCAATTCGACATGGTCGTACTGTTGGCCTATGTGGCTCACACGGCCTAAGCAATATAGGGACACGTCTGTGTCCTCTACCTGTGTGGAATTAATTCTAAATTCACACCTATAGGGGTTTTCACACAGCCTGGCACATGCCCGTGTCCCTGGCTCGTGTCCTTCACACGGCCATGACACGCCCGTGTCCTAGCCCATGTGCAAAAACCTGGATATTCTGTTTCTGACGTTAACAATTCTTAAGGGTCACACGGCCAAGGCACACGCCCTTGTGCTAGGCCATGCCCTTCACACGGTTGAGACACACAGTCGTGTCTCTTCCCATGTATTTACTATCATGCATATTGACTTGCAATTTTTACATGCAGGGGACACACGGTCGGATCACATGCCCGTGTGGCGGGTCATGTGTCACACACGGCCTAGACACACGCCTCTGTGCCTACCCGTGTGGACAAAATGAGGCTATTTACCAAGCCTCTTTGCCACCCTTACATACATAACCTGCATAAAATCACTCTATGCCAATACAAGGATACATCACATAGCCAAAATAGCCACAATGGACAACATTTCATTTGTGCAATTTACCCACCCATGAATCAATTTATAAATATCAAAATGAGTATTGACCATTATCCATGGCCTTATACAAAATAAAGGGATTTATCCCAAGCCAAAACATTTGGCTAATTTCTCAATGACAAAAAATATTAAAGTCCAAGCCTTATACATGCCATATGCAAAAACAAGAATTCTAACTATACCGAGTGTTTAGGATGATAATGTGATCGTAACCTCCAATGTCTGATGATCCTCGAGCTATGTAGGCAACACTATAAGAAAATAGAAAAAGAGAGGGAGTAAGCATAAAGCTTAGTAAGAAGCATGCAAATACATAGCAACAACTATATCATTCATCAACATGCTCTTAATATAAAATAGTTATCAGTACAACTTACTCATCACATCCCACTACACATCATATAATATATTTTGAACTCACGTCTCATACAAACCGAATAGGTATCTGTACCACTCACAACACGGTTATACTTTTCTCTAAATTTTAAACCATAACTCTCACCGTTGAACCATTCAGAACATTATTGGATATTCAATAAACCTCAACATGGGATAAGATGCTGATACCATATCTTGGACATGGTCTTACACTAGCTTAACTCGTAGCCGATGCATGTCCCAGACATGTCTTACACTGGCTTACATCTCGAGGCTGATGCATGTCCCAAACATGTCTTACACTAGCTCTCGTCTCACTGCCGATGCCATGTCCCGAACATGGTCTTACACTAGCTCTCGTAATGTGGTCGATGTATGTCCCAGACATGTCTTACACTAGCTCACAATAGTCTATACATCATGACATGAATATCCGATTTATTTCCCATGGTTCAAACGGGAATTATGCTATCTTAATTAGCATCATGCCTTCTCATTTCCACAATCAAGTAATTCATGCTAAATTAACTCATCACATATAATGACAATGTAGTTGTAATATTTGCTCACAACTTACCTTGGTTACAATTTATGGTGTCTAGACCGTTTAATCAATTTGCTTGGCCTTTCCCCGGTCTAAGTTCGGATTGGGTGTTTCTTAATCTATAATAACAAAAATTTACAAATTTAATCACTTTATCGATCTAAGCACCCAATAATCTATACTTGGGCAAAATGACCATTTTGCCTCTAGACTTTTACAAAATGACCATTTTACCCCTAGGTTTGAAAATCAATTTTTATCGAATTTTCTCCTATCAAAAGCCTATCAGAACCATTTTTACTCTTTTAGCAATCCAAAATTTCCACTATCTCACAAATTTATCATCAAACTTTCAACTTATGCAAAATAGTCCCTACTAGGGTTTTCATGAGAAATCCCTTCACAAAAGTTGTTTATTACACATCTACTACTCATATTCTTCCATAAAATTTCAGAAAACTACACATATGCTTTCATGGAAAAACCCTAAACTCTCAACCATTTTGCAAATAGTCCCTTTAATAGAAAGCTTATGCTTCAAGGGGTCCAAAAATGTAAAAATCATCAACAAAAAGCATGTAAATCACTAACTTGCAAGAGGAATAAGTTGCTAAAATTTTTGAAGCTCAAAACCCCTAACAATGGCTAAAAATCGATGGGAGAAGGAAGAATGAAAGAAAGAACAGATGATAGCTAGGATTAGGCATTATTTTATTACACATTATGTCATCCATTTGCCTAATGTTGACTTCTCAACATTTTTTTGTCTCCCATGGCCGACCAAGCTAAGAGCTAAGGGTTTTTTTCCCCTTAAAGACCCCCAAATTTAGATTCATAACAATTTAACACCCTTAACTATCAATTTAAGATTTTTGCACTTTATGCGATTTAGTCATTTTTCGCAATTGGGCTCATAAACGTCAAAATTAACTCACCAATTTTTTCATACACTACCAATAACATGATATGAGTCCATAATAATAATAAAATAATTTTTTATAACTTCGAATTTGTGGTCTTGAGACCACTATTCTGACTAGCCCCAAAATCAGGCTGTTACTGGCCATGCATGAGAGAAAAAGGGGGGATTGGCATTCTATTTTTAGGAAACTCAAGGGGCTCCTCACAAGTATAAATACCCCTAGCCATTCATCCATTTCATTCATCCCTCACTCATCATCTTTTCTCTCTTTTTACTTTCCATTTTCCATTTTTTTCAACAGAGTTTGCAAGGCTTGAGAGCAGCCCCATTCGGCCATGTTAGGAGTTTTCAGTTTGGTTGTCATGGTAAGCAGCAAAGAATGAAAGAGGAGAAAAGTGATTTGTGCCTCGGCGAACCAACGAAAATGGCTTAGCATTTCTTATCCCTTTAATCTTTTACTTTGTTCAATTCAAGAAACATGATTGAACTTAAGTTTTCTGCTTTTAATATAATCAAGGTTGTAACGTCCTATACCTGTAACCCACGCTAGAGCGGAGTACGAGGCATTACCTAACTTGATCTTATGCACCCAAATGTTCACAAGTCACCAAGACTTGGTCCAATTTAAAACTTTTTAAATTTCTACTTTAAACTTCTTACTATGGGCTTACGAGCCCTAATCGACCATTGAAAATTATTCGGGATTAGCCCAGGTCTTTAATCTATCTATAGAAAATTTGAATTTGGTCATTTCCACATGGTCATGTTGATGGCCCATGTGGCTCACACGGCCTAACCAATATAGGGACACGTCCCTGTCCTCCACTCGTGTGGAATTAATTTTAAATGCACACCTATAGGGGTTTTCACATGGCCATGACACGTTAGTGTCCTAGCCCATGTACAAAAACATGGACATTCTGTTTCTGACGTTAGCATCCCCAAAATGTCACACGACCAAAGCACGCGCCCGTGTTCTAGGCCGTGTCCCTCACATGGCTAAGACACACAGTCATGTCTCTGCCCGTGTATTTACTACCATGCATACTGACTTGAAATTTTTACGTGCAGGGGACACACGGCCGGACCACATGCCCGCAAGGCAGACTATATGTCACACACGACCTAGACACACGCCCATATGTCTACCCGTGTGGATAATATAAGGCTATTTACCAAGCCTCTTTGCCACCCTTACCTACACAACATACACATTAACAACCAAAGCCAATAGAAGGCTATCTCAAGCAACCAAATCAACCACAATGAACAACATTCCATGTGTGAATTATACTCATATATGAAATTAACATCTTTGCATACAAATCAAAATAAATAATTACCATCATTTGAGGCTTAATACATAATGAAGGGTTTTCAACCCAAGCCAACACATTTGGCCAGTTCTCAATGACACCAAAAATAGTAAAGTCTAAGCCTTATACATGCCATATTCAAAAATATAGATCAAACTATACCGAGGGCTTCAATTGATAGTGCGATCGATATCTCTGACTTCTGTTGATCCTTGAGCTAGATAGGCGACACTATAAGAAAATGGAAAAGGAGAGGGAGTAAGCATAAAGCTTAGCAAGTTGCACATAAATAAATATACAACATAACTTTACCATTCATCAACAAGTATCATAATACACAAATGGAAAAACAAAACTTACTGATCAATATTCAATACACCTCATATAGCATATTTTGAGCTCACATTTCATACATATCATATAGGCACCTGTGCCACTCACAATACAGTTAAAATTTTTCCTTGTTAACTTGAGATCATACTTTCTCCATTGAACCATTTGGAACATTATTGGATATTTCCATAGCCTCAAACATGGATGTCCCAGACATGGTCTTACACTGGCTCATATCTCAAGCCGATGCATGTCCCAGACATGTCTTACACTGGCTTAATTCTCGAGGCTGATGCATGTCCCAGACATGTCTTACACTAGCACTTATCTCGATGCCGATGCCATGCCCTAGACATGGTCTTACACTGGCTCTTATAATGTGGCTGATGTATGTCCCAGACATGACTTACACTAGCTCACATTAACCCATATGTCATGGCATGAATATCCGATTTATTTCCTAGACTCAAACGGAAACTCTGCTATCTCTATTATCATCATGCTTTCTCAATTCCACAATCAAGCAATTCATGCTATATTAAATTCAAGTACAATTCAACACATACATTAACAATGTAGTTGTATTATTTACATAAAACTTACCTCGGATCATAAAATGTGGCGACTAGTTTGATTTAGTCGATTTGCTTGGCTTTCCCCCGGTCTAGGTTCGGATTCGGTAATTCTTGATCTATAATAGCAAGATACACTTATATAATCACTAAATAAAATTAGGCAATCAAAAATTCACTTTTTTGGTAAAATGACCATTTTGCCCTTAGACTTTGACAAAATAACTATTTTACCCTTAAGCTCAAAAATCGATTTTTATCAAATTTCTTCGCATCTTAAGCCTAGCTGAACCCTTTTTACTCTTGTAGCAACTCCAAAATTCTACTATTTCACAAATTTTTCATCTATTTCACAAACCCTTTAGGTGTTTTTATGTTAACACATTTCATAAAAGTTGTTTATATCACACCCAAGATTCATAGTCTTCCATAAAATTTCAGAAAACACCTTAGATGATCTCATGGTAAAAACCTAGACTTTCAACCATTTTTCAAAATAGTACCCTCATTTGAATGCTCATGCTTCAAGGGGTCCAAAAATGTAAAAATCTTCAAGAAACTCATTAAAATCACTTACTTGTGAGTGCTTCAAGTTGCTGAAAAATTTCAAGCTTTCAAACCCTTAATTTTGCTGAAAATCCGGTGGAGAAGAAGATGGAAAAGAAAGATGATATCAATTCCCTTTATTTTATTTTTAATCTAGTCAAAATTGGTCACCAACTCACTTAATTTTGACAAATTTGTCTCCTCTTTGACTCTATGGCCGACTATGCCTTCTTCCAAGTGTCTATTTGCCTTTTAAAGACCCCTAATTTTGGTTCTTTTACTATTTAACACCTTTAGCTATCAATTCAAGACTTTTGCACTTTATGCGATTTAGTCCTTTTTCACAATTGGGCTCATAAACGCTAAAATTAATCCATCAAATTTTTCATGCACTCTTATAAACATGCCATAACATCAATTTAATAATAAAATAATTTATTCAACTCTAGATTTGTGGTCTCGAAACCACTATTCTGACTAGCCCCAAATTCGGGTTGTTACAAAGGTTGCTTAATTTTGTTGGCGTTAGAATGATTTAAATTCTGTAGCTTAGATTATTTAATTTTTTTAAAAGGTGTTCTGTGCATTTAATCTATTTATTCATTCAGAAAAATCGTGAACATATTATTCATGCATTATAAATGTAGGGATGTAATTTAATTAATTATTAAATCAGAACCAGATTGTAATTAATTGACACAATATCTAAATGGTGCATTTTGATATTTATAAGATGAAATTAGGTCAAATTAGTAATAATATCGAAAGAACCCTAGTATTTATGTGATTAAACTATTTCAGTATAGAAATATTACTTTTACCTCACATAATCTGGTTCATGCTTATTAAAACACTAAGTTAATTGATATAGACATATGCTAGAAAAGCTTAATATTTTAATAAGTGCGATTCCTTAGGCGATGCATTGAAAGGTAATCTTGAAGTTAAAATAGACATAGAAATATACAGACTAAAAGGTTAAACTTAGGTCTTAGAAAGAAGCGAGCACTCGTAAAATCAAGGTTAGTAAATTATCAATATGTCACGGAATCTCTGTAACATCTCTTAACATTGTTTAAATAATTCTAAGTTAGGAAAGAAAATTATTCTAGCACATGCATGCTATTGTGGTTACTCTTAAAAACTTGCATACTTATTTCTTCTATGTTTATACTTAGGATAGTTTTAGTATAAGTTAGAAAATTCATCACATTTAATTTATTTTCATCACCGACCAATTTGTTAAGTATTAATTTTGTAATACTTGATTTGCATAAATATTCCCTGTGGAGACAATAACTCTTACTCACTACTTTATTACTTGTTAGTGATTGTGTATACTTGCACATAAATCGAATAATTTTGAGGAAGAGGAAAGTTTGCTGAAGAAAGGTGTAATATATTGTCGGAGGAAGTGAATAGTATGTATGAGAAATAACACGAAATTACCGATTTGAGAAGCAAGAATTGCAAGCTTGAAAATGAGAGCCAAACCTTAAACTGAGTTGGAAATACAGAAGAAGAGATTCAAGGAGTTGGATAAGAAGGTGTCGTGTTTAAAGACTTTTTTTAATACTTTACAAGATTAAGATGATTCCAAGAACAACAATGGGATTGTGAGAGAATTGGGTTTCTGAAAATGGGAGGCTTAAATTTGTTGAAACTAATGGGCATGCACCAAATGCTGGTAAAACTTCAGCCTTTTTAAACCTTTTTTATTTTGTTTTTGTGTTTATTTATTAATTGTTGCATGCTTTCCAAAATTCTTGCTGACCAATTTTACCCTTAAAAAAATTCAGAAACCATGAAGCTTAGAAATTGAAGATGAAGAAGACAGTGAAGAAGAAAGATGAAGAAAACAATGTGGTGGCCAAGGTAGTAAAAAGAATAAGAAGAAAAGAAAAAGGGAAGAAAATGAGGGAAAATAAATAAAAATAAAAATAAAAAAGGTACAAAAAGGATGACACGTGGCAATGCACGAGTGGCCAACGCTTCCACATTTGCAAAAAAGTAACAACATTAGGCTTGGGTACCAATATAGTTGATGGAAAAAAAGTTTGAGTATTAATTTGAGACAAAAAAAAACCATAAGTACCAATCTGGTAGAAATGGACAAGTTCGTGTATTAATTTTATATTTAGCCCTTATTATTATTATGCCATGTTATTATTATTTTGGTATTAAAAAACATTCAATTTGAAAATATAAATCATATTTAGCTTTTATAGTTAATGAGGGACAAATTTACAATTTGACACTCAAATGGTTTTTGAAAAGTCAAAAACTAGAATTTTCAGTATTTTGGTTGGGTTAATATATTCCCCTCCCCCAGAACTTGTTCATTTGTACTTAGTTGGTACCTAATTTTTTTGGACCTAGATGGTACCTAACTTTTATTTTGTCACATAGTTTGGCACCTCTCTACTAATATTGTTAATTTGTGCTGGCGGGGCACTAATAACCAATCCAACATTGACAGGTGACAACTTCTTAGCATGCTCATTTGAATATATGGTTGTCACCAGTTGTCTAGATTCACTCTAGATGTTTTTTTTAAGCAAATTTATATATTTTAAATTTTTATAAAATATCATACTATTATATTATTATTTTAAAACTAAAAATATATTAATTTAATAAATAAAATATATAACATAATAAAAAAGTATAAAAAAATTTGCATCAAGAATGAAATTGGACAAATGGTTGTCTTGATTCAAATGTATTCAAATAATCATTTGTCTAGATTTATTCTAGACGTGCTTTTTAGTAAATTTATATATTCATAAAGTTTTAGTTTTTATATATTTTTATTTTTTAATAAAATTTTATATTATATATATAGTTATATATAGTTATAGGCTTTTTATTAATTTTTAATTGTATATATTTTTATAAATTAATATTTTATATATTTTTCAAAATAATAATAACCTACAAAGCTAATTTTTATACAAAAAAATAAAAATATCTAAAATTATAAATAAAAAAAACATTTGAAATTAATCTGGATAAATGATTGTCAAGATTCGAATATTCTAGACAATAATTTATTTAGGTTCATCCTTGATGCTAAAAAAACTTATATATGTTTTAAAAGATTTTTTTTATTTTTATTTATATTTTACATGTAGCATACTGAAAGACTGTCATGTGTTACTGCCAAATTGACTATCAGTGCCTCGTCAACATAAACGAAAAACGTTAGTGTAGAAGTACTAAGTTCTGTGATAGAATACAAATTTAGGTACAAATTAGGTCCAACTGATTACAGATGGACAAATTTAGGAAGCAAAATATATGTTAACCTTAATGTGGAAGCTAGTTTAAAAAGCAATTTTGATGTGAAAAGTTATCATTACCTTTTGGATTGAAAAGTATTTTTAGAACACAATAGTAAAAACACCTTTAATTGATTTAACTGATATTTTTTAGTTAAGTTGATTTGATTGATTTGATTTTGTAACTAGTTAAAAGATGTTATGATCAATTATTGATTATATATAGATCTAGACTAACTGTTTTTCATGTTTTATATAATAAATATTTTAACTAAAACTTAAATAAACTTTTATTTATGTTTTTTTTATATTTACGAAGAGCTTCTTCTTGTTGCGACGTCACACACTATTTTGGTCGAAATGCGAGGCATACCTCCACAAATCTCCATCTTGACTCGTATTTGACTTAAATCCTTTACCAAGCCCTATTATGGGCCTAATCTGATCTTCGTTGGATACTTATCAAGTCCAATCAATGCTCAAACTTTGAAATTGAAAGTCTTTTTGTCAACATGCCAGTTGGATTGTGTTCTGTGCCGATTTTATGGATATGAACATCCCCTTGAATGATTAACTCTCGAATAAAGTGATAATGAATGTCTATGTGCTTTGTCCTTTCATGGTACATTTGATCTTTTGTGAGATGTATGACACTTTGACTATCACAATATATGACAGTTGCCTCTTTTTCATTAGCCAGTTCACTAAACAGGTCTCTTAACTAAATTGCTTTCTTTACAGCTTCAATGATTGTCATGTATTCTACTTCAGTAGTCGATAAGGCCATTGTAGCTTGAAGTGTAGCATTCCAACTAATGGCACAATTTCTAAAAGAAAATAGATAACCTGTAAGAGACCTCCTTCGATATAAGCCTCCTGCATAATCTGAATAAACATATCTAACTAACCCTTTTTGGCTTTTTTTCTGAACTCTGAGCACATGATAGAAGTACTTCGTAAATATTTGAATATCCATTTAACTATTGCCAGTGTAACTTACCCAGTTTGGTAATGTATCTACTAACAACACTAACAACATGTGAAAATATCGAGATAAGTGCATACCATTGCATACATCAAATTTCCGTCTGCGCTCGAGTAAAGTACTTTTGACATGTACCTCTCTTTTTCTTCGTTTTAGGGGGAATCTGAAATTGAAAGTTTAAAATGTGCAACTAAAGGAGTATTTACCAATTTTGAATCTTGCATTTCAAATCACTCAATGATCTTCTTGATGTACCTTGATCACGATAAAAATAATTTTTTGAAATGTCAATCCCTTGATATTTTCATCCCCAAAATTTTCTTTGCTGCATCTAAATCCTTCATCTCAAATTTAGAGTTAAGCATGGTTTTAAGTTTTTAATTTTGGATGGATCCTTAGTTACAATCAACATATCATTAACATTAAGCAACAAATATATGAATGAATCATCATCAAAACATTGTAAATATACATAATTGTCATACTTACTTCATGAAAAATCAATCTTAACGTTGTAACAACCCGATTTTGGGCCTAGTCGAAACAGTGGTTTTGAAACCACTAACCCGAGGTTGGAGAAATTATTTTTAATATTATTTTATGTGTTATGGCATGTTTATATGAGTGCATGAAAAGTTTGGTGAAATAATTTTAGCAATTGCATGATCAATTTCGAAAAAGGACTAAATCGCACAAGGGACAAAAGTTTTATTTCATTAGCTAAAGGTGTCTGATAGCTAGAGAATCAAAATTAAGGGTCTTTAAAGAGAAAATAGGCATTTATTAATGGCATGGTCGGCCATAAGGACAAGAAAATCAAAAAGGTCAAAATTAGATGAAATTTGGTGACCAATTTGACTAGAATAAAATAAAATAAGGAAAAGCTATCATCTTTTTTTTTCTCTCCTTCTCTTCTCTGCCAAAATTTTCAGCAAGGAAGGGGTCTTGAAAGCTTGAAATTTTCAACCATTAAGTTCTCTCATAAGTAAGTGATTTTGATGACTTTTCTTGATAATTTTTGTACTTTTGGGACCCTTGTAGCATAAGCTAACTAATGAGGGGACTATTTGGAAAAATGGTTGAGGGTCTAAAGTTTTTCCATGAGAGTATTCATGTTTTTTTCTGAATTTTTATGGAAGAAAGTGAATCTTGGTTGTTAAACAAACAACTTTTGTGAAGTAGTTTTCATGGAAACCCTAACTAAGGACCATTTTGCATAAGTTATAAATTATGTGGTAAATGTGTGAAATAATGGGAATTGTGGGCTGATCCTAGTATAAAAATAATCCGGCTAGGCTTGGGTATTGAGAAAATTTGATAAAAATCAATTTACGAGCCTAGGGGTAAAATAGTAATTGTGTGAAAGTCTAGGGGCAAAATGGTCATTTTTCCAAAACATGAATTATGAAATGCATAGATTAATATGATGATTAAATTAGTGAATTTTTATCATTTTAGATCAAGAAATACAAAATCCGGACCTAGACCGGGGGAAGGCCAAATCCAAATATTCGTCCACGTTTTGTATACCGAGGTAAGTTGTACGTAAGTAAGGTAACATTAATGTTATTATGTGTTGAATGATTTATTTTTCATAATATGGTTGAATATGATTATGAATAAGACATGATGAAATTAATGCGGTAAATTCTCGGTTAAACCTAGGAATAGATTGGATATCCATGCCATGACATTTGGGTGATATGTGTGCCAATGTAAGACCATGTCTGGGACATGGCATCGGCGTTGATATGTGCATTAGTGTAAGACCATGTCTTGGACATGGTATCGGCCACATCATGAGAGCCAGTGTAAGACCAAGTCTAGGACATGGCATAGGCAATGAGACGAAAGCTAGTGTAAGACCATGTCTGGACATGGCATTGGCCTCGACATGCGAGCTAGTGTAAGACCATGTTTGAAACATGGCATCGGTAATTCACCCTCTTGTGTAAAGCTTGTTAGATATCCTTTAGTATTCCAAATGGTTTCATGGGTTATTTTAAAAGCTTATGATAATGATATGGAATGATATAATCATGAGATATGAGTCTAGTTATGTTGCCTTGATGGTAAGAACGACATGAGTAAATTCTAGCTATGTAAGTGATCTTGGGACGATATTGAAATCTTTGGTTTATACTTGTGTTATATATGCGCATGTAGTGATATTTATCCATATTCACTCAAGAATGTTGTGTGGATTTATAATATGCATGGTTGATGTAGTTACTTATTTGTATGCAACTTACTAAGCTTTATGCTTACTTCCTCTCCTTTCCACTTTCTTATAGTGCCACCAAGCTAGTATCAGGGATCAAAGGACATCGGAGGCATCGATCACACTATCACCTGAAGCTTTGGTATAGCTAGTTTAACATTTGATTTTGGAATGTATAGGGACTTGAATCTTTTGTTTAGTGTTATATTAGTTTAGCCACAAGGGTTGGCTCATATGATGGATGTGATATTCATTTTTTATAGGCCATAAATGTTGGCTAATATTGGCTATTATTAAATGCATTTGATGCAAATTTCTCATGGTTGTGGTTAATTTGGTTATATGTGTTATGCTTGGATTGATTTTGTTTGATATTGTGTAGGTTGGTGCTAGTAAGGGGTGGCAAAAAGGCTTGGAAAATAGCCTTATTTTTGTCCACACTGGCAGACATACGGTCTGCCTCACGGGCATGTAGTCTGGCAGTGTGTCCCCTGCACCTCAATTTTACAAGTCAGCATGTATGGTAGTAAACACACGGGCAGAGACATGACCGTGTGTCTCAACCGTGTAGAGGACACGGCCTAACACATGAGTGTGTGTCTTGGTCGTGTGCTCTTAATTGGTTGATGATGTCAGAAACAGAATGACAAGATTTTTGTACACGGGCTGAGACTCGGGCGTGTCATTGTCGTGTGAAGGAAACGGGCCATGGACACTGGCATGTGTCAGGCCGTGTGAAAACCCCTGTAGGTTCGAATCGAAAACTAAATTCGTACGAGCTAGGGACATGGGCGTGTCTCGATATGTTTAGGCCGTGTGAGTTACACGAGCCTTCAACATGGCCACGTTATGAAGACACACGGGCATGTCGTCCTTCCACATGAACATGTGCCCCTGTCAGCTTGAAATTTTACAAAGTTTTCTAGAGTGCATAGATTAGTCACGAATTAATTCCAAAATGTGTTTGGGGTCTCGTAAGCCTATAGTAGGGACATTAAAGTATTATGAAAAGTTTTAATTTGGAGCGAAATTTCATATCTAGGAAATGTATGTTTGTATGTGTTTAAGTCCAGTAACACCTCGTATCCTGTTCCGGTGTCGAACTCGGGTAAGAGGTGTTATAAACGTGAAGGAGTTGAAATTTTTATACCACTGCCGAAGAGACAGTTTTAGACCGTACAATGATTTTCGAAGAAGGCAAACATGATCTTTCTTACCTTCAGTTCTAAAGTCTTCTAGTTATTACATGTATATGTCCTCCTCAAGATCACAAAGAAAGCAACTTAAAATTGTTTAATTCAACAAGAGCCAAAAGCGCCCAAATGGATGTATGTTTCACAACGGGAGAGAAAACATCATGAAATCAATTCCTCCACTTGACTATAGCCCTTTACAACCAATCTTGCCTTGTACCTTGTGTTGTTTGAACCCCGAACCTTCTTTTTTCATAAACACTCATTTGCAACCAACTATTTTCTTACCTATGGGTGGTTTAACTAGCTTCTAGGTCTCGTTCTTCTAAAGTGACTCCATCTATTCTTCCATAAAAATGAGTCATTTGCTAGAATCGGAGACTTGAACTGCCTTGGAATAATATGAATGGTCAGTTGATTCAATCCTTGCAACACTTAGGGTGTATGCCACTAGGTTTCCTTCACAATACTTTTGTGGTGGTAGAATTTCTCACCTTTTCCTATCACAAGCCAACTTATAGTTAGTTAATTAAGTTGGTGAGGGTACCTAAGGGTCAAATCAAGTCCAAACTAATCCAAAATAGATTTATCTTTGCAAGAATCGCGATTTCATTATGATGTTGTTGGCTTCCTCGTTGTGATGAGAACCTTATTCATCATGATGTTGCAACGTTGTGCTTCCTCTTGTCGTGACGTTACTTATTGTTTCAATTTTTTACACCACCTTGCTTGAGATACTTTGATTTGTTATGTCTTTATGTAACACCCCTCACCCGGTTTAGTCGACAGACCCGAGTTACATGATCTTACATCAATGAACAGAACTTAATCACATGCATATCCAGTTTCGAATAAGAATAACGACTACTAAAATTAACATTTAAAGAAAAGTTCATGGCTAATTTAAACATTTAAAAGATAATAGAAATAGTTTTAACCATAATTAATGTTCACTTTTAATAAATCTCAAAAAACCACGTAGGTACTGATACCGAATAAGCGGGTATCAATATTTTTACCTCAAGAACAAATACTCGTAAAAGGGTATCGATACCAAATTAAGCTACTATTTTCCTGCACATACATTTTAGCATCGAGGTATCAATATTTAAGCCTCAAGTATCGATACCTTTGTACAAATCAACAAAAACACAGTAAAACAGAAGACAAACTCATGCTCAACAATTATCTCTTTCAACATGCATCATTAGACACATTACAAATTATCAAACATTCATAATTATAGCGTCAAACAATATCAAACTCCAAATTCCAAAATCACAATAAACAAATAATAATAATCAAACAAAATTCTAAACCCACATTGCCTTTATTAAAAAATACCCAAAATTTATAACACTACATACTTAAAACTTATTTCCTTGCCAGGATCACTTCCTTGGCCACACCACTCACACATAAAACACTACTTATCTGTTAAAGATTTAGTGAGGAGTGTGAGCTTAAATAAGCTCAATGAATGGTCGGAGCTAACGTTAAGCATACACAACGTCACGTGTTAAGCAATAGCATACTACAGCCCACTCATAACCATATTTTTATCAGTCAAAATAACATATTCTCGCTTGATTAAATCATACAAGTAGCATATACTCTCACATGCAATTACATTCCACTCATAAATATATAATTCATCTAATGATAATCCATCAAGGCAAAACAATGTATTCATGCTTTAATGACTCACAAGGCTAGCTTATATATTCACATGCGTTTACACACAACATTTTTATATATTAATCAACTTATGATAATTTGGAAACTTGGAAACATAAAAGATAAAAGTGGGTCTACCACCACCCATTGGATACACAACTATCCATCACACCAATGACTCAAAGAGTCTACCATATCAAAAAAGTGTAGCATAAAGCTAAACACACTCCAACACACCAATTTATCCTGGTGAATATAGCTTAGCTCGACATTCCCTTATCTCTCCAATCTGTCCCGGGGACTCAATACCAAATTCACAAGACAAAAGGTAAGTACTCATAATCCTATGACACCCTAACTATATCCAATGGTTTCAAGATATCACAAGACTAAAAAAATCCGCAAATACACACATTCAATTATTGTTTTAATGTACATAACCTCTGTTTATAATCATCAATTCATATATCAAATTTGTACACAATGCATGCTTACCAGATTCACATTTGTTTGCACTTTAAGTGCCACAACTATGCTCATTGATCCATCACATATTTGACCACATATGTGTGCATTAAAATTAATTTATCACATACAAGTATTCACAGACATTACCTGTTGTAGCAACATCTCAATCCACAACTCGACATTCATTAAATATAATTTCACAACAAACCAACAGTATAAGAAAAGCTTACACTCGAAACTTAGGCTAAGGGTTTAGGATATTCCTAAGCTCTTGATTAAATTTATGAATCACGCATACTAGTAGTGACTTTTGACACTCACCAATCATGCTTCTACATACAAGCCGAAAGCTCAAACAAGTTTTTCCTTGCCTTTAGACTTGCTCGTAGTGGCTCCCAATTGATCCGACACTTTTCACACAAAACAACACATTCCAAACTTATCAAAAACATCCTTGAACACAACATAACAAGAAAAAAAAAACAAACAAACAAACACAATTCATGCCTATCATTTCTCATTATAAAAAAATTAGCTAATTTTTCTGAAATTGAAGTTTCGACACCCAAATCTTGTTTCTAGTCCTCAGTTTTCATTTAAAAATTCTTAAATATCATTTAATTTCATGTTCAAACCAGTAGTTTCACCTAAATCCATAGTCCTAAATTTTCCAAAAAATTGTAGCTTTCAAGAACACAAAAAAGGGGAAAACATTTAATTGTTAGAAATTCTGTTATGAACTATCAAATTGAAGTGAAATACCTTCTAATTAAGTTAGAATGAATCACAAATCACTTTGGAAACGCAAGTTTACTCAAGATTACGAGATTTGTCATTTTTGAATCTAAACTTTCTTGAAAAACATCAAATCTAAATATAATCGTTTAAAACTCAATTTCAATTAACAACACTCTTTATTTAATATTAAAAAGTTAGAATATTACCTTAATTTGATGAAAACGATGATTTACAACTCTAATTCAGGATTTGAACTCAAGAAGAACAATGACAAATTTGGGGAAGAAAACACGTTTTTTGTTTGAATTTGAGGGTTGTTTTGGTGTTTAGAAGGTTAATAAATACAAAATGTGTAATACCCCGAAAATTTTTACAGTAAGATATTATCCTTGATATAGTAAAATAAGAAAATAAAATGACAAAAAGGAAAATTTTGAGTTGTGTCAACCTTGGGAAGTATATTATTATATATTAATTCAAGAAAAGACTAAATTGTAAAGATGAGAAAAGTCTTGTTGCACAAGAGTAAATACTCAAAATTTGAAGGACCAATAGTGAAAATATTTTAAGTGTGGAATGATCCAGAAACTAAGGAAAATGGATGAATTAAGACCAAATTGAATAGGTGAAAAATCATGAGGGACTAAATGACAATTTTACCAAATTAAGTGATGACTCAAGGATGAAATTCTAAAAGATCATGAAGGGCAAAATGGTCAATTAGTAAGAGAGACAATTCTAGAATGTAATGATTATGTTGATGATATTTTAAATTAATTAATTAGATAAATATTATTTTATTAATATTTTAATGAGATATTTATTATTATTATTTATTTAGTATATAAGGAAGGAAAGATGAAGAATTCTCATCATCTTTCCATGCATGCAAACGTTAGAAGAGAAGAAAAGAAAGAAAGTTTTCTTTTCTTTACAATTTAGTCCTTCCACCAAAAATTTACTATTTTTACCTAGAAATCAAAAGAATTTCCATAGCTACCAAGAGAGAAAATGTTAAGGAGATTATGGGGAGTTAGAATATCAAATTGGATTCAAGGAATAGAAGCTGGAGGAGAGAGAAAATCAAGATGAAGATTAGAACAAGGTAAGAACATCATGATATCAATATATTTTTAAGTTTGATATTCTTGAAAAAGCATGGGATTGATGTTAATGTAGAGTTTCCTTACATATGGTCCTATATTCTTGATATGTTAGTGAAGAGAAAACAAGAGAAAGTGATGAGAAATAGTGTAGAGAAAGAAAATAAGGGTGTTATAAACATGGTAATTAATATCTTGCACTAAAATAGTTTTGGACAGTAGTAGTGGTCTAAATTTGAAAAATCACAAAAAATTGTGGAAATCGAATTAGAAGTTTAATAAAATATGGAATTAAATTTTACTGAGTCTAGTTTTCCATAAAAGAATGGTGTAAGCAATGAAATAGTAAATTGTCAGATATAATAAATTTAGTTAGACAAGGTCAGATTGATTTCTAGTTCCCGTGTTCTAACTTTGGAAAATCATAAAAAATTAGAGAAAAAAATTAGGGGCTTAAAGTTTCATTTTTAGAATCCTTAACGAGTCTATTTTCAATAAAAATAAATGGAAACATCATTCAAATCCTATACGAGGAGATAATTAATTTTTAGTGAAGAAGGGTCAGAACTATCAGACAGCAGAACAGAGGTGACTTTAAAGAATAAATTGTACTTATTTGCTAAACCAAAAATTTTAAAAATTTTATGGTAAGAATAAATGTAAGTCTAGTTTCAAGAAAGATTAGCGGATCTTAATTTTGAGTTCTGTAGCTCAAGATATAAATAATTTAGTAACTATGACTCAAGTAGACAGCTTGATGTGAACATATAAGTAAATAGTGGAATTATGTATAAATTAAGGTTGTGGAATGGAGAGGAGGAGGAAAATATATGAATATTCATTTAGTATGGGTTTACTTTAAAAATGGCTAATTTGCATGTTTTAGGTTCATGGACTAAATTGAATAAGAGTAAAACTTTAAGGGTAATTTTGTAAAAATGTCAAAAAAGGACCAAATTGAAGAAAATGAATTGTTTTAGCGTTTAAATTAATAAATTGAATGGAATTATTAATTTAGATCAAGATCGGGTGAAAAATTGAGAAAAATAGAAAATTACCAAAATGCCCCTGAATCTTGATATTTCTATAATTTAGCCAGGTAAGTTCATATAACTTAATTAAGTATGAAAATGTATTGATTTGATTATTGACTTGTGAGAATTATGATATGTAAATGACATGAATATGTAGCATGAAAATGTTAACATATGATATATGTGATTGATAAAAAGGGTACAAGAATCCGTTCGAATATTGAATTTCGATTGGACAGGTGATTACCCTTATAAATGAGGTCTTGCATGTGTTGCAGTAAAGGTTATTCCGAAAGGAGTAATCTTATGATCTCATTATGAAAGGAATTTCACCTAAAAGGGTGACACTTGAAAAGGATACATGTACCTAAAAGGTACAACAGGAAAAGGAAATGTACACTGTGTGTGTACAACTTAAAAAGGAAATGTACACTTTGTGTGTACACTTGAAAAGGAAATGTATGCCTTGTGTGTACAATGTGAAAAGTGGTAGCTTTAGCTACCTGATCAGTGAAAAGTGGTAGCTTCGACTACCTGATCAGTGAAAAGTGGTAGCTTCAGCTACCTGATCAGTGAAAAGTAGTAGCTTCGGCTACCTGATTAGTGAAAAGTGGTAGCTCCAGCTACCTGACCAGTGAATAGTGGTAGCTTCGGCTACAAGTGACAAGTGATAAGTGGTAGCTTTAGCTACACTTATCTGATCAGTAACAAGTGAAAAGTGTGGAAGTGCAAGTCCATAATTGAACTATGGCAAAGTGATAAAATGTGCCAATCATGGCAAAGTGATATAGTGTGCCAAACATAGCAAAGTGTTCAGTGATCAGTGATGAATTGATAGATAAGACCATGGTTGATCCATGGCAAAGTGTGAAACGTAGGTATGGTATTTCCATACTGAGCTGTGAAACGTAGGTATGGTGTTTCCATACTGAGTTGTGAATCGTGACACTGAGCAAACGACGGACTCAAATCCGCAAGACGTTCTCTAATTTGACAAAGATTGGTAAGTGACATATGAAAGTAGTATTAGAAGACTTATGGTTATTATTGATATTGATCTAAAATAAGTGTACCGTTGATATTTAAATGATTCAATGGGTAAAGTTCTGATATGAGATAATATGAGTTTGAAATGAACTATCACAAGTATATACCTGAAATATATGGAAATGATGGTGCGTGAAATATTGATATAATAAAATGATTGATATATGTTTATAAAGAAACAGTAAAAGAATGACAGGTATCATGACAAGTAAAAATGTGATTATCTTTGATATGTTGCTACAAGGAAATTATGTATGTTGAGATAAGCAATAAACTCAAGTGTAATATGATGAGAAAATAAGTTTATCTATGTTGAATTTATATGAATATGTTTAAGTATGCTAACAAGTGTTACTGTTGATGTTTAGACAAGTGCCAAGCTATTGGTTAAATGGTAATATGTTTATTTATATGATGTGTTGAAAGGGCAAGTGCTCAAATGAAAATATACTTGTGATCGTGAGAGAGTGGCAAGTTTTAAGTTACGCAATATCTTATGAAATGGCTTATCATATGATTAATTGAAAAGAGTTATGTTCAATTGCACTAGCTTGTGGTTATAATGGTATAGTATGCTTATGACCGGTGTGTTATACATAAGGAATGAGTGTGGAAAGTAAAGAGATACATATGAAAATAAAGAAACTAGGAAGAGTTAAAATTATTTAAAATCTTACTAAGCTAGAGATGATATGTATAAGTGATGATGTGGATTTATTCACCTTGTAAATTGATGAATATAGCTTTATGAGTATTGTCTGGCACAGCCGTGTGACCCCTGCAGTCTTGAAAAATTTTAAATATTTTTGAAAAAATTTCTGAGTTTTCCGTTAAGTCTCGATATATATTTTGAGCCTCGATAGCTCACATAAGGGACACTATGATTAAATTTGATTAATTACAGGTATGAATGTTATGTAAAGTGAAATTTCTGTTAAATAATCTGTAAATTTTGGTAATGCTCTGAAACCCTGTTTCGGTGATGGATACGGGTTAAAGGTGTTACAGAAGGAATTGATTTTGAAAGAACTCTCTAATTTTAGGTTTTGGAAAACTTTTGAATGCTTTGGTGTGTTTGAGAAGAATGGATAGACGGTGGTATACTCAATGTAAAAGACTAATTTCAAAAATTAGGCAATTTGTCATTTAGGTCACTCCTAATTCTTCCCTTTTTCAAAAAGGTCCTAAATCAATTAAAATCCTTTTTTTTTTCAAAAAAATTAGACCTTAAAATTAAATTTCCTTTTAAGCTAGTTAATAAAATAAAAACCCAAATATGCCACTTTAATTCTTTAATTACTCATTTACGACCCTAATTTTTTATACCTGACTCAATCCCCAATTTAATGACCCGATTCTACTAACCTGAAACTACTAGGCTGGGTTTTGGGATGTGACACTTTAAAAATAAATGACCCATTTTATGAAAGAATCATGGTTTATTCATCTCACTTAGCATCCCTGTTAACAATAGTTTTGTTGGTTTCTAGACACCACAGTTTGAAACCTATTGTACCGACAAAGTAACCCAGATAAATGCTCATTACGACCATTGGATCGAGCTTTCCCTAACTAACTTTAGCATAAGCAGGACAATAAAAAATTCTCAAATTAGAATAATTGAGAGGATTACCTGACCATATCTCCTTTGAAACTTTATCGTTTAATGCTCAATGTGGAGATCGATTTACCAAATAGCTTGCCAAATTTACAGCTTCAGCCCAAAACTCTTTCCTTAGACCTACGTTTGAAAGCATGCACCAGGCCTTTTCCAACAAGGTTCTATTCATTCTTTCTACAACTCCATTCTGTTGTGGAGTACCTACAACGGTGCGATGTCTCTCTCTCCCTTCCCTTTTGCAGTAGTCATTAAACTCGGATGAACAGAACTTAGTTCATTGTCCATTCTCAATCGCTTCATTGGCTTCCTAGTTTGTTTTTCTAATAGCGTTTTCCACTACTTGAAGATTCTGGAAACTTTGTTTTTCTATTTCAGAAAATAAACCTAAACTTTTCTGGAATGATCATTAATAAAATTTAAGAAATCTTTATTACCTCCTTTTGAGATGTAAGGAGTCGAACCTCATAAATTAAAAAAGACGTAGTTAAGAGTCCTTTTTGTTTTGTGGACTGCTGAATTGAAACTTACTCGCGTCTGTTTCTCATAAGTGTAGTGTTTGCAAAAACCTAACTTACCAATTCCAGTGCCTTAAAATAGACCTTGTTTATGCAATGTTGTCATTCCTTCTCGCTTATATGGCTGAGTCACATGTGCTAGAGTCTGGTTGAATTGGAATTCGCAGAGAAAGAATCACGTCGCGTTGTCGCAACGTTAGGTTGATTCTTGTCTCGATAATTTTGGCTCTTATTTAATAATTGCAGCTGCACCAATAACCATTGACCCTTGTAGAACATATAAGCTGCCTTTTTTTTTCCTTTCATTACAACGAGAATTCCACGAGAAAATTTTAATCCATTTGACTAAATAACTGTTTTGCAAACATTAGAGTCTGAAATTCCCAATAAGATGAGATTTTTTTAAGTCAGGTACATACCTGACATCTACCCCTATATGAATTATTCCATTGTGCGTCCTGATTTGCATTATTCCTATGTCAATTATCTTACATGGAGAATTATTCCACATCAGCACTTTTCCGCCTTCAACTAAATTATATGTGGAGAACCAGTCCCCATTGGAACACATATGATAGGAGCACCTTAAATCTAGGATCCATCTGGAAGTAAGCTTGGAGCTTTCACTCGTCAACACTAACAAGAAATCATTACCTTTATCTTCGACTACACTAGCATAAAAAACTTCAGCTTTTTTCTTATCTTTCTCATTGTTTTTGGCATCCCTTTTAATCTTACTTTGAAGTTTGTGGCATTCTAACTTATCAATATCAAACATTGATGTAAATGTAGAGATCAAACTAGCTATGATACTAATTTGTAGAGAAGTAACTCATGTATGCTACGAATAGGAAAAATAACTAGAAGATTGAAAAGATCAACACACAAATTTAACGTGAAAAAACTCCTCAAAAAAGGATAAAAAGCCACAAGCAAAAGGTGATTTCACTATAATAATATAAGTGTACAAGAGAATGAGAGAATCAAAATAAAAACCCGAAACCCCAAAAGAAAAACCCTTCAAAATAAAGAACAAAATTCTTTGAATATAAATATTTCTATTGTGTAAAACCTAGAGTAACTAAGGCCAATTTATAAGTTGCAATTTGTAGCATTTATGACTAGAATAACTTTAGGTTAATCAGAGTTTAAATAGGAAACTAAAACAAAGTTTAACTGAGAAAAGAAAATCGAGAAAACTGAGGAGCCCGTTGCCACGTCATGATGAAGAAGGATTGCTTCGTCAGGATGAAGGCTTTCTTCTTATCGTGGCGTCAGCTGCTCATCGAGATGAAAGCTTCTTCCTGTTGCAACATCACGCATTGTTTTGGCCGAAATGCGAGGTATACTTCCATAAATAGCAAAAAAAAATCAGTTTAATAAGCTTAATAGAACATAAGGTTGAGTAAAATATTGAAAATTCAACTCGGACTATATTTATACAGTTTTTGAAATGTAAGTTAAAAATCATGATTATCTGAAATGAATAAAGTCTATTTTTCTTTAATTTAGAATTTATTTTAATTTTTATATCTGCAATTGTTAAAGTAACTTAAAAAATCTATATAAAATGTTATTTTTCAAAACATATATGATTTATTGATTATTTTTATTTAGTATAAAAACATATATATTAGAAATATTTATAAAGAAAATTTTAAAACATTATCAAATAAAGTTTAAAAGTAAAAAAACAAAAATGCAAAAACTTAGAATTATCGATTTGAATTCTTTTTTTAAATAAAAATCCAATTGAATTCTATGTTAAGTTGATTAACACCTAATTAGTTAAACCAGAGAAATTTTAAAGATAATATTTCTAATCTAAACCTTATTGCTATATTAAATACCCTTTAAAAAATATCCTAAGAAACATTTGTTTACATAAGATAGACGTATGTCTTCTTATAAATTATAATTGAGAGTCGTTGTTTTGCATCTATGTGGGGAAGGTTATGATATAATTCAAATTAGTCAATGATTAATCTTAGATTAACTTAATCCATAATAGGGGAGTGTGGGGACATATCAAATGGACGGTCCTAAACCAAGAACCACAGTATTTAAAATTAAACAAATAATTATTTCAAATCTTATTTAACTACCAACAACAGGTGTTTTTAAATTTCACATCATAAATAGGAAATGTCACCCAAATGGGTCCAAATGTTCCAAAAAAAAATAGTTCAACGTTGGTACAATAAAATGTTGGTTTAATATTTACATATTTCATACTTTAAAATATCTTGATGATAAAAGATTAGTTGTATTAATTTTAATCCAAATTTTTAAAAAAAAATTAATTTAATCATAGAAAATTAATATTTAAATTTCAATCTTCGAATTCACTTAAAACTAATCATAAACTCAAACTCACCTAAAAATCTTTAAACCAAGAACTAACCCAAAATTTTAATATCAAATTTTGTTATTAGTCACTGAACTATATGTAAGTAGAAGATTTCATTATTATTGTGACACCCCATACTTGGCTTAGATATTAAGACCAAATCTGGGAAGCCACATGAAAACATAACAGAAAATCCCACTTTTAACTATTTTAAGTTTAATATTCATAAATCATTTAAGCATTTAAAACCACGTAGAAATTTAAACTTGAAATCTAAAATCCAAGATAAAACCCATTATGGGATTAATTTAACTAAAACAGTAAAATACTAAATAAGGCTAACTGAGCTCTCACCATGCCGAGCTATCTAAGTCGATAGGTTACTTGAAATTCATTTAAACAGACAAAATGAGTTGATAAGCTCAGTGTGTAGCTTATAGTTTTTATTTAACATAAACTATAAAATAGATCTTTAGTTTCATTGTTCAAACAATTTTCAAAATCAGATATGAAAATCGAACATAATATTTTAGTTACAAATACAGATTACGATAGATGCAGAATGCAGATTTCCTACCCCCATTTGCTACACACCATCTTCGTCCAACCCTACACTCTAAAAAGGGTATCAAGTATCCATCCATCCCTACACATCACATAGTGACTGTATGTCACATTCAAAATGTCGCAAACTAGTTGCCAGATCAGATAGTGACAAGTCGCCAGAATCAGATACACATGTGTGGCTCAGCCATGGTGGATTATTAAACTGCCTACAACTTCTTTCTTATTCAATCCCAACCCCAATGCAGATGTAGATTTACAAATGCAAACATAAGCATACGGTGTTACAGATTAAGATTTATACTCAGTTAATACAGAAAATAATTACTCGTTATTCTACAACTTGATATAATATATATACATGATAACAGTTTATAAAAAAACAAATTATTAGTTAATGGTTTTATAACCAAATTAGATCATACGGACCCTACGTTAGGCCTACGTTTGATTGGAATGACGTTTATAGTCTTAACGAAAAATTCAGGATTTTGGCCCACCCGCTCGTGTGGATTCACATGGCCTAGAAGGTTGGCCCGTGTGGTCCACACGACCAAGCACATACCCGTGTAGCTTACCTATTGCCACACACTACCTGTCTCACGACCTGGAATATAGTCGTGTGGCTCAAAATAGTGAGTTACACCATCTAACACACAGCCAAGCACATGTCTGTGTGACTCAAAACACAAAATATCTCTCACACGGCCTAGACACATGCCCGTGTCCTTGACCTATGTGACTCTAATTCATAAACAGTAAGTTACATGGCGTGACACATGGTTGTGTGACCCACATGGCCTGGAACACAGCAGTGTGGCGTCAACAACCCTGTTTTCTAGCGTTTGAAACTTGAAAAAAATTGGGTTTTCGTTACACACCTGATGTGATTCTGACGTAGAAGCAATCGAAGTGAAACCAATGCCTAAAAATGGTAATCCAATACCCAAATAAACAACTATTTGCAATTAAAACCCTAAAACTCACATATGAAACCCAAGACACGTTGAAAGCTTTGACATCAAAACTCAACTCATAAATTCAAACACTTACCTCGCACGCTACAACAATTCATGGACTCCTAACGTTGGAGAAATCGTTATTCTCAAAGCTTCTGCCTCAAATAAAACCAATTGAACATTCAAAAAGAGATATAGAACAAACGAGTAGAAACACACAAATTGGCAACGAGCGAGAGTAACATCCACAGAATTTCAACCATAAAACTTACATTGATACTTTTCAGTCAAACACGACAAAATACGTAACTCCTTCAATAGAGTAGTAGCAAGATTAACGGAAAGAAATTAAAAGCTAAAGAGGAGTAATCTAGGAGGAAACATAAAGAAAAGAATGAGAAAGAAAGAAAAAAATGGAAAGAAAGAAGAAACGAAAAAAACTAAATTAAAAATAATAAATAATAAACATCTTAAAGACATAACACAAAATCTAGAGAAATACAGAAGTTTAACCATTGAACCAACAGGCTCATTCTTGACACAGATTAAAATAAACTCAAATTAAGAGCTCAAGGCTAGGGATTAAACCAAAATAAACAAAGAAATTCAATAGAGAAGACTCGAACCCCAGATCTCAAACACATAAGCAAATCACTTAACCACAGAAATAGATACTTATTTATTGGCAGAATTTATCACACAATTGTTTAGAATTTGGGGCGTTACAACTCTCCCCCTAAAAGAATTTTGGCCTCGAAATTTACCTAACTAAAAAAGATGAGGATATTGCTGACGAATCGAATCGTTAGGTTCCTAAGTGGTTTTCTCAGTGCCATGATTCCATCACAGAACCTTAACCAGAGGAATGATTTTCCTCCTCAATACCTTTTCGTCTCTGTTCAGAATTTGAACAGGTTCCTCCTCAAATGTCAGATCCTGTCTCACCTCCATCTCCTCAACATGAACAATATGAGAGAGAAATTCTGAACAGGTTCCTCCTCAAATTTTAGATCCTGTCTCACCTCCATCTCCTCAACATGAACAATATGAGAGAGACCAAACTGATACTATTTCAACATAAAGACGTGTAACACGTCATGAATCCAGTCTAATTCAAGAGGTAGCTCTAGTCGATAAGTGACATGTCCAATATGTTTCAGAATACGATAAGGTCCGATTAACCTCAGGCTCAATTTGCCCTTACGACCGAACCGAAGAACCTTTTTCCATGAAAAAACTTTCAAGAATACCCGATCACCCAAAGAATACTCAATATCCAACCTTTTTAAGTCTGCAAACGATTTTTGTCGATCAAAAACTGGTTTAAGATGATCTCGAATCAATCTAACAATGTTCTTAGTTTCGAAAACTAGTTCGAGACCCAATACTCGGCATTCACCTAACTCACTCCAACACGGAGGGGTACAGTATTTACGACCATACAAAGCCTTAAAAGGGACCTATCTGCATACTAGATTGAAAGCTATTGTTATACACAAACTCAGCTAGCGGGAGATAGTCTTCCTAACTACCCCGAAAGTCAATTACTCAACTCCGCAACATATCTTCCATAATCTGAATAACTCACTCAGATTGCCCATGTAATAACCCAAAACGTACAGGCATCAAAAAAGTATATTATCGGGACTCCGTCTCAGTAAACTAAACATGTAATTAATTATTAGAAATACTTATGAGTCTAGTAGTGTGTCTAATTAGGTTTTAATTGAGTAAATGGAGTAAATTTAGCTTAATTAATAGTAATTAGGAAAAAAGACTAAATTGAATAAAGGGTAAAAATTGAATTATAGATTAAAAGAAAATAAAATCGACTAAATAGACAATTAAGCCTATTTCAATGAAAGAGGCGGCAATGTGCATAACAATCTTAGATTTTTATGTTGGTTAAATATTAAATTATATTATTATATCATACTTTAAATTATATTAATATATTATATTATATTATTATAAATAAACTAAATAATTGACATATGTATGGTGTTAATAAATTACATGTGTAATAAATATATGTGGACAATTGTAAAATACTAATGTATTTTCTTGTAATTTAAGTAAATAGATATTAATTATTTATTAGTATTATTTTATTAAATTATAATTTATATTAAATATTATTGATATATTATGAAATAAATTGGAAATAGACAAGTGTATGGTGATTAAATGATACATATGTAATGCATATATTTATACAATTGTAATATATTTATTTAATTCCTTATTATTTAAGAAAATAGATTTTTATATTAAATTACATAAAATAAATAAAATCATGACAAATGAAAGGTGATGATTTAATACAAGTGTATTAATAAAAATACATACATTTGTAATATTTATATCTAATTAGTAAATAGATATTTATTATTATTAAGTTAAAATATATTTATTAATTAAATAATTATATTATAAGATTTTTGTATTATTAACAAATTAAATGGTGACAATTGTAATCTAAATATTTGTATTTAAATAGATATTTATTATTATTATTATTATTATTATTATTATTATTATTATTATTATTATTATTATTATTATTATTATATATAAGATATAAAGAAAAGAAAGAAACAAAAGGAAAGAAAGAACAGACACTTTCGAAAGTAAGAAGAAAGAAAGAAGAAAAAGGGGAAATATAGTTTCTAAAGCTTGGAGTTTAATTTGGTAAGTCAATTAAGCCCTTTTCTCTTATATTTGATGTTTTAGAAGCTTTAGAACAAAGTTTTGATAAAATTAAGTTGAGGTTTTGGAAGTTTTAAGGTTTTTGAATATAGTTCATGTTGAACAAAATAGTGAATTAGGGATTTAATTGAATGAATTTCAAGTTAGAATTGATAAAGGGATTAAATTGTAAAAGAAGCTATAAGTTTTATGATAGAGGGATTAAATTGAAAGAAATTTTAAATTAGGGTTTTATTATGAATATTGAATAGTTGAGTTTCATATGGCAAGAAATTAAGTAGAAAAGAAGTATGAATTAAGTTAGAAAAGTAAATAAACTTAGTTAGGATTAAATTGAGAATAAGTAGGAATTAAATAAAATTCAATTATTTATTATAATTTAATGCTGTAATTAATAGTGAAAATTATTATTATTTTCGTAGCTAGCAAAGAACCCGAGGCATCGGTATCGAAAGGAAAGGAAAAAGTTGTCGAGGAGTAATCGAACAAATTCGGGTTTGTATTACTATAATTCAAATTAGTTATTTATTCATTAAATGTTAAATTAAATTATGTATTTGGTAAGTAAATTATGAGGTAAGTGTTGTTATGGAATTGAATGATAATTGAAATGGTTGTTAAATAAATTTTAGTATTGAATTATGATTTAATTGTTGAATTAAAAGTGAATTTGGGATTTAAAATTAAATTGAATTGAATGAAGAAAATATGTGAGTATTTGAAATGTATATTGATTGAAAAGCAATTAGTGATTTGAATTTGATTGGAAAATGAATTAAAAATATGAATTAAATAAAAATGAATTAGTTTATGAATATGTATGAATATGAAAATTGTGTATTGATTGAAAAGTGGTTTGAATTGAATCGAAATATGATTATATGTGATTATCCGAAATATGTATTGGTATGTTTTAGATGTTTACATGTATGGATTGAATTGGTTTTATCATTGGTATTGGATTGGTTTCAGTTTGAAATTGTAGGGAAGGTTAGATGTATATAAAGGAGGTTATATTGAGTTAAAAAAAATTTAAAATTTACGAAAATTCTCCGAGCACCTGGATAAGTCCCAATCCATTTTTAATACGTGTTTTGGGCCTCGATGGTCCATTATAGGGACTTAAAAATTAAATTTATACTTTGTATGTTAATTATTGGTGAGTTATTCGTAATTTGTTCGATATGTCCGGTAATACTCCGTAACCTTGTTCCAGTGACGGTATAGGGTTAGGGGGTGTTACAGCCCATCGGTCTAAGGGTGGTACGCAGTACTAAAATCCAATGGGGTGCCTAATGCCTCATGAAGTTTTTTGAAAAATCGAGAAGTGAAGCAAGGGTCTCGGTAAAAAATAATTGAAACCAACACTTCGTGTAGGCTTACAATATCATAAACATACAATTTAGCCAAATTTCGAAGAGAATAGTTAGTCCTGACCCAAAGAAAATGAGCAGACTCAGTCAATCGATCTATAATAACTGAAATCGAATCATTTTTAGTGGGTGTCAATGGCAACCCACTAACGAAGTCCATGGTCACATGTTCCCACTTCCAAAAGGGAATTTTAATTAATTGCAGTAGACATGATGCTAGTTGATGTCTAGCCTTAACTTTCTAACATGTTAGATAATGAGAAACAAAGGCAGTTACCTCTCGTTTTAACCTGGGCCACCAGTATAACTCTCGAAGATCCCTATACATCTTATTCCCATCAAGATGCATAGCGTAAGGGTTACTATGCACTTCCTGCAGAATTGAATGTCTCAACTCAACATCGTTAGGTACACAAATCTGACCTCTGAAACATAGAATCCAATCGTTATTTAATCCAAAATCAAAAGTCCCACTGTCCTCAACTTGACGAAAATGAGAAACCAGAGACTCATCATTCATCTGTTTAGATCAAATCTGATAAACCCAGGTCAGTTTAATCTGTAACTTAGCTAGATGACTACCATAGTCAAACAAACTCAAATGAGCAAATATCGCTCTCAGATCAATCATCCTCTATGACTAAGAGCATCGGCCACAACGTTGGCCTTACTAGGATGATACTCTATCGTGTTGTCATACTCCTTACGCAACTCAACCCATCTATGTTGTCTAAGATTCAACTGCTTCCAAGTTAGCAAATTCTTGAGGCTCTAATGATCAGTGTAGATGATACACCTCTCACCATACAGATGTGCCTCTAAATTTTTAGAGCAAAAACAATTGCAGCCAACTCAAGGTAATATGTGGGATAGTTTCCTTCACGTGACTTAAGCTGTTAAGAAACATAAGTCACAACCTTACGATCCTGCATCAAGACGCAACCCAAATCGACATGCAAAGCATCGCTGTAAACTATGAAATCTTTACCAAATTCAGGCTATACCAGAACAGGTGTCTGTGTCAAAACAAACTTGAGTTTCTCAAAACTCACTTGCTACTCATTAGACTACACAAATGGTGCTTTATTTTTACTCAACAACTTAGTCAAAAGAGCTGCGATAAGAACCCCTCAACAAACCTTTGATAGTAACCTGCCAAACCAATGAAACTCCGGATCTTAAACATATTCTTCGCCTATTTCCACTTGACCACAGCCTCAACTTTCTTAGGATCAACTGGGATCCCTTTGGCAGACACAATATGCCTTAGAAAAATAACCTCTTGCAACCAGAACTCACACTTGCTAAACTTAGCATAAAACTTTTTCTCGCGAAATATCTGTAGAACTATCCGAAGATGCTCATCATGCTCACTTTTAGTCTTAGAATAAATCAAAATATCATCGATGAAGGCTACTACAAACTGATCCAAATACAACTAAAATATACGGTTCATCATATCCATAAACACGGTTGAAGCATTCATCAGCCCGAAAGGCATAACCAAGAACTCGTTATGCCCATAACAAGTCCGAAAAGCAGTCTTATACACATCAGTCTTCTTAACCTTAAGCTGGTGGTATCTAGAATGAAGATCAATTTTAAAGAATACCGATACCGAAAGAAATTGATCGAATAGACTGTTGATTCTCGGAAGTGGACATATGTTCTTTATCGTTAACTTATTCAGCTGACGATAATCCACATAAATTCTCATCGTGCTATCTTTTTTCTTGACAAATAAAATTGGTGCTCCCCACGGAGACATACTCAATCAAATGAACCCTCGATCAAAAAGTTCCTAAAGTTGGGCTTTTAATTCCATAAGCTCCTTTGGTGCCATGCAATAAGGAGCTATAGACACCAGAGCGGTACCTAGTAACAATTTGATGCCAAACTCAACCTCCCTATCCGGAGGTATCCCTAGTAACTCCTTATGGAAAACATTTAGAAAGTCTTTTACAGTTCAATTATCCTTAACAGAAAATTTTGTAAAACCAAAATCATACACAGGGCCTAGATGTGCCTTACGACCTTTTCAAACTAGCTTTTCAGCTTCTAAAGTAGAGATTACATTAAAGAGATAATATTGACTCTCGTCGATCATAAAAATCTTGATATCAACATCAAATCTCAAACTTACCCTCTTATAGGTACAGTCTAGACTGACTTGATATTCTACGAGCCAATCCATTCCCAAAATCAGATCAAATTCCACAAATGGCAGCTCCATCAAGTTAGTCGGAAACACATCTTGAATCTCTAACAGAACTCGTCTATAAATTTTATTAAATCAGACCGACTAACCTAATGGGCTAATTATAGAAATTTCTCTAGAAGTACTCTCTGCAGATATGCCCAAATTCACAAAAATAGTATCAGATACATACAAGTGTGTAGAACCAATGTCTATCAAAGAAAAATATAGAATAGAATAGATAAAGAACGTACCTGCTATAACATCGACGACGTCTCTGTCCTAGCAGCGCCTAGCTGCATAGACTAAAGCAGCCTAATGTGCCTCAATTTGATACACACTTCTGCCCAGTGCTCTCTAACCCCTACCAAAACCATTAGCACTCCAACCGGACAATGGCCCCTAGGTGGTTACTAAATTTCCCTCTTTGATTGAGTTGAACCCGGAGCCGGAGCCTGTGCAGGAGCTTGCACCTGATCAGAACGAAGGGGACAGTCCCTAACACGGTGCTCCATCGACCCACAACACAGATAAGCTCCCAACTGTCTCCAGCACTCGCCTAGATAACGTCTACCACAGTCGCTACAAACCTCAATCTCATTGGTGCAACTAGAGCCTCAATCCTTAGAGGCTCTTCAAATCTAGCCCACTTCTTCGGGTGCTGGGCAGAACTAAAGGGACCCAAATCCTCTTAGGCTTAACCTGACCTTTTTCAGAGTCTTTCTGTTGGGAAATGTACCCATATTATAGTAAACATGCAACTGTTTTCTATTTATTTGAACGATGAATAAATAAAAAAAGTTAATTTCATATTTCACTATTATGTCTTTTGTATTTATGTCTTATATTTTGCATGCATAGCAAAATTATGACAAACAAATATTATCCATTCACGCTACAGCAATTCACAGACTTCTAACGTCGGAGAAATCATTATTCTCAAGGTCTTCGCCTAAAATAGAACCAATTGAACATTAAAAAAGAGATATAGAACAAACACCCAAACTGAAAACAACGAGCTAGAGTAACATTCACAGAATTTCAACCATAAAACTTGCACTGATACTTTTCAGTTAAACACGACAAAATAAACAAGTCCTTCAACAGAGTAGTAGCAAGATTAACGGAAAAAATTAAAAGCAAAAGATGAGTAACCTAGAAGGAAATGATAGAGAAAGGAAGGATAATAACTCATAAATTCAAACACTTACCATGCACACTACAACAATTCATGGACTCCTAACGTTGGAGAAATTGTTATTCTCAAGGTCTTCGCCTAAAATAAAATCAATTGAACATTCAAAAAGAGATATAGAACAAACAAGTGGAAACACCCAAATTGGCAACAACTAGCGAGAGTAACATTTACAGAATTTCAACCATAAAACTTACATTGATTCTTTTCAATCAAACACGACAAAATACGCAACTCCTTCAATAGAGTTGTGAAAAAATAAAATAAAATAAAATAAAATAAAATAAAGAACACACAAAGATTTTTACGTGGAAACCCTTTCGGGAAAAAACCACGGGCAGAGAAGAAGAAAATTCACTATGTCGAATTCGAATTAATACAAGAGGAATAGACTATGTCTATTTATAGGCTTGTAAAGCCATATTCTAGTAAGACTGAAACACCTTATTCTAATCAATATCAAATAGATGGAATTTAATAAGGTTTAAAAAACCTTATTCTAAAATAAAATAAAAGAAGTGTAATTCTATATGGATTCTTCTTTTATTTTATTTTACCACTGTATTTTATTTAAATAAGGATTCGGGTAATTTAATTCTAACAAAAGTAGTAGCAAGATTAATGGAAAAAAATTAAAAGCAAAAAAGGAATAATCTAGAAGGAAATGATAGAGAAAGGAAGGAGAAGGAAAGAAAGAAAAATGGAAAGAAAGTTGGAACGGAAACAACTAAGTTGATTAAAAATTCAAAATAAAAAATAATAACTAACTTAACAACATAACACAAAAATTATTCCTCCACATTGACCAGACGAGGACTCAAATACAGAATCTAGGGAAATACAAAAGCTTAACCATTGAACCGCCAGGCTCATTTTTAACACAAATGAACGTAGAAATAAACCTAAATTAAGAGTTTAAGGATAAGGATTAAACCAAAATAAATTGAAAAATTCAAAAGAGAAAACTCAAACCCTCTATCTCAAACACATAAGTAGAGCACTTAACCATTGAAACATATACTTATTTTAGACAAAATTTATCAAACAATTGTTCAGAATTTGGGACGTTACAATTATATTTTAATTTAATCATTTTAATTTTTATTTTAGTTTTTAAATTTTGAAATTTCAATAATGATCAAATAATATTCATTAAATTTTTAAATTTTTTTAACATTAAAATTTGTTAAGTTAAATTATGCTATTTTCAATTTTTTATGCAACAAATTTATTATCACCTGTTTAATGGTATGTTTTCATATGAAACTCACAACGAAGCCATGTTGTTGATAATCAAATTATCAAAAACAAATCCACCCTTAATTATTAGAAATAGGTGCTTGGGGTAAAAGTTGATGATTTGGGCCTCAAAACTGAATCTTTCATTCTCAACCTAAGCCACAACAGACAAATAAACATGTTATTCACAATCAACAAAGAATATATTAGAATAGCCAAGACACCATATTAAAAAAGAAAATCAAAATTACACAAATTTTGATATATAATCCTAAATTATTTTTATCTAGAATAAATTTTAATTTTAATTTAATCATATATTTAAAACAATTTTAAACAAATATGATGGGGATATATTCATACCACACACTACGTTTAAAAGGAGTTGTTTAAATAAAAGCTCACCACCTACTTCCTCGAAGGCTCAAAACTAAATGAGTTCTATTAGTGAATAATTTTTTACCACTAGGCAAAACTCAGGAATTCATTATTTGGTATCACATGGATAATGGTGTTAATGATATTTGAAAACTAAATTAAAATGTACTCAACCACATAAACTAAAATTGATATATATAATATTATGCATCAAATCAAAATTCATGCATTATTTAAAAGAACAAAAAAAGTAAGATTTAAACGATACTATGTGCTACAATACCTTAATCTCAATTCAATGTTTTCATGCAAATAACGAGTTAGCAAATTACTCACAATTTGCATGAAAACACTTAAAAAGGATTCCATCAAATTAATTTGTACTTTAAAAAATATATAATATCGATACATAAATTTGTCAATAATCTTTTTGAATAGAGGTTGAGTCTCTTTTATTAACACTTCTAACACCAACGTTATAACCATGATATTATTGTCACCCTCCATCAATCACCAATGTCACAACTAGAACTCTTATATTGTTTGAGATACAATATATATGATCATATATATACATTTGTGTGTGTTTGTGCATAAATATAACCATTTTTACCTAATAACTTTTTTGATAAATGTGTTTAATTTGTCAACAATCTGTATGCATTTTGGATTGAATTGAGTAATATGAATTTCAATGTCTCTTAAATAGGGTTTTGTGTTTAAGTCTTGTGAATGGAGAAAATAACATTGAAAAAACTTTACTTTTCATTTAGAGATCCAACTTATCTCGACATCGGATTCATTTGGATAAGCAACAGTCGTTAGCATCAACCCCCCCTCCCCCATTACTACAACAATAAACTGAAATATGATAAATACATATAAAGGACTTGTCTAGTTCTAGTACAGCCAATGTTTCCTTTTGAAGCATAAAGACATCGTTTATGTAAATACTATATTCTCAAAGCTGAGAACCAAAAAAACAAGACAAAGATATGAACAAAGGAGAGGCAATGGTGACTTCAAAAGGTTATAAGAAAAGTGGGAAATGTGGCTACTTTAGGGACTTACATATGATGATGATGATGTAGGTTTTCATTATGATGTATGTGTCTTTAATTATTCATGCTAAATCAGTTCATGATCCCATCTTTGATCATTTATATCTACTTCAAAATCAAGTGTTAATATAACTGCAACTTGGTGTTCAAATTCCAACACAGGGAAAATTGCCTACTGTCTAATATGAAGGAGCCACCAATCAATGTAACCACATAACAAAATTTGAACAATGAAAAACAGCATAAACCAAAACAAGTTTGTTTCCTCATAATGCCAACTGGTAAGTGCTGTGTAAAAGAATATTTGCACATAAATTGATTACCAGAATCCTTGGAAATCAACAAAGTAAAGTTAAAGCTAAACCCCACTGATACTGAATGCTTTACTTACCGCATTTTCAAGGTAAAAATCATGTTAACTTTATAATAAAACCTGGGTAGGTGAGGAGGACCAAATTTTGAATTAAGAGTTAATAGATATTATTTTATAAAATTTTATTGGACTGAAAAGATAACTCGAAAATATATGAACCATTAATTTCTAATTTTCTTAAAAGATTTATCAACTATTCCATTATTTATTGGTGAATTGCATGATATGTATCAAACTCAGATATGTGTTTTTTAAGATTGTGACCTCCCTTTTCAATACAAACAATAACACGTCCAATATGAATGCATTATGTGAGCAGCAGCCCAATTCCAATAAGCACTCCCCTTACCACCAATTGTAAGCCCTGATGGAATCCTTGCATGACCAGCCATTTAAATGCCTCGTTGGGTCAATAATGTATTTTGAAATTTCAGTTTATTTAGGTTGAAAGGGTCGAATAAGGCTTTAAAAAAAATCAATTAATGATCAATCAAGTTCATTTAAAACCAAAAAAGGGAAGGGTTTTTTTCTGGATCAGCAGACTGCAAAAGTTGGTATTTGATGAAACCCGCTGCTACCTTCTAAAACTATTTCCATATTTGATATTACACTCATTCTGACGACATGCACGCATTTTAAGAGAGAAAGAAAACTATAGCTATCTAGGCACTGAGAAGGGTACAGCAGTACCCCATTACTAGCAGTGTTTTGGTGTTGATTTTATTTTGTAGCAGATAGAAGCCTGCACTGCATTGTCCAACGCTTGCAAAAACAAAGGCCGAAGCCGAAGTCAAAGCCGCCCCACTTGCATACAAGTCTTCTGTTGGAAAAAAAAGATTTTTTTTTAACGAAAATTACCCATAATTCTTTCTAACTTTTAACTTTACTTTTAACTTTAAATAAAAAGATAAATGTGTCTCAACATTACACTTTAATCCATATTTTCCTATACAGATAATAATATTAATATCAATTTCTGTAACCATACTTTTTTTTTTCTCCCCCTAAAATCGGTTATTATTCAGGAGAGGTGAGTTAAACAAGTTTTCGGTTTTTTAAACCCAATCCACTCATTGTATTTGTATACCCCTATGAACCTTATTCTTAATAGTTGGTCAAGCTCCATGTAAACATGGGCCTAAAGATGTGATGACCCACTAAGGATTTTCAATGGTTATGCATGTTTGAGAATCTAAAATTAAAATAATTTGATAATTTTTTCTATAAAAAAATAAAAATAATGAGTAGATAAAATTTATTTTATTTATTTTAATATTATTATATTATAAAAAAATTTAATTTAAGATTTTATTTAGAATAAAGTGAAATATTTAAAAACTAAAGATAAAATGTAGAGTATGTTTTTAAAATTTAAAATATATATTTATCAAATAATCTAATTATATTCAATAATTTATCTTAAATAATATATCAAATAAATTTAATAATTAAATTTTCAACTGTTTATTTTTTTCAATATTTAATTTTATCATGTAAAATGAATAGAATTTTTTTTTTTAAAGATGAAATCTATGAATCTATCTGTCATGTAATACCATGTTTGAACATATGCAGGCATGGCATTAAATTTCATGATATATATATCATAACAGTAGTTATTGGGAAAGGGAGTGATGATGTTCTCAAGACAGCTAATATATAGCTTAAGAGCCATTGAATGTAGTTGTGGAAGAAATAAGAATACATGTAATTCCCAATCACTTAACTGCTTTTTAAACTCTAAAATATTATAATTGAGTTTTTAAAATATGAAGATTTTTTTCTTTTATTAGCCTATAAAAGATGTTGAATATATTTAAGATATTGAGTAAAAATATAAATATGTGTACGGATAATTTGAATCTAGTATGTTAAAAAAATAATTTTAATTTTATTAAAATTTTCATTTTAACACGTAAAATTCAAGTTATTTATGTGATACATACACATGTATAACGTCAAAAATCAAATTAATATTTCAAACCTAAATTATTTATTAAATTAATATGAAAACGATTCAATTAGATGCATGCAAAGATTGCATTGAAAAAAAAGAGTGGAGTTCATGTCTCTTGAGACCCCCATGTGGCTCATGTGGATTTATAATTTTATTCTATAAATATGGATAAAATCTGCTGAAATTGATATTTAAGCTCCAAGACATGCTTGCAGGGTGATTAAGTCAAGGTGGAGTAGGTTTAGGTAACCAGTAACAGTGTAACCATTAATCTAAATGATTTGAGGGACGATTCCCCAGCTATTTAAAATTAGGTTACCTACCATTCCAGGGTAAAATTGAAACCAATGTTCATTTAGCATGGTTTCCAGAAATTTTTCACAACTCAGGGATAAGGCCTGTTGGAGTTAAAAATAAAATTATAAAATTTTGGGAACTCAAAGTTGAAATATATATATATTAGAAGGGATCAGATTGAACTATTGACAATTATGAATGACTAAAATTGTTATTGTTCCGTTTAAACAAAGGGAGAAGAGGAGAGGCCAACTTAAAGCTTAGATTATTTATACAACAGATAACAAGTAAAAAATTTTGTTATCAATCATTGTGTTATGTGTAAATTATGGATTTAGTTGCTGTATTTTTTAAAATTTAAGATTCTACTATTGATTCAAGCAATTAAATCTGATTGGTTAAATTTTGCTATTAATCATGTACTATACATAAAATTGTAGATTTAGTCTCTATTTTGAACATTCTTAATTCTTGTACTTGTGGAATTCTAAAATTTGTCTTAACACAAATTACCGTCGTTAAATCGATTAATTGGCTTTTTTTTTAATAATATGTGAAAATAATAAGTTAAGCATTACACATGTGATAATATGTTTGTTGCAAAAGATTTTGGAAATAATAAACTTAACAAGTACCATTTAGTGATTACTAAAATTTTAAAATTCAAAAAGTACATGAATTAAATATGATCAAATTAAAGTAAAATGACTAAATCTATAACTTACGCATAGTATAGAATAATAATAAAATTTAACCCATATAAGTAATGAAAGGTGGTCTCATGGTGTTGGGGACCGTAAATTGCTAAGCCAAAACCTACAAAGGAAACCTAGCCCAACCCCTACTTCTGTCATGGTCCTAATGCCTAAATTAAGGGTTATTTTGGTTTTAGATTGGGTTAAATCGAAGTTGAGGGGATTGACTTCTTCAAGAGAAGTTTTTAAAATATTATCCGTTAGATAATCAATGTTGTCCTCAATAATTGAAGGTATTATTCTTTGTTGATAGGGGAGTGGGGTTCAATCCCCCGCACGCACATCTTTCACAATTAATATTCTACCTAACCTTCAGGTGTGTTTCTCCTCCTCCAACTGAGGCGCTTCTACTACATAAACGCACAAGACTTTCTGCGGAGTTGAGGGACAGAACCCCTGACACAGGATAATACCTTCGATTGTTGAGGGCAACATCGATTGCCTGGTGGAAAACACTTTGAAAGTCTTCTCTCGAAGGAGTCGATCCCCCTCAACAATTGAGAGTTAAGATTATTTTGGGTTCAAATTAGTTTTAGGTTTGTATTATTTTAGGTGCAAGCCATTTTGGGTATTGATCATTCAGGTTTTTTAGTCAAGTTCTTTTGATGGAGTCATTTCAAGTTTTACACTCAATTTCGAAAAATTTCAGGATATTTGTTCGAGTTATTTTAAGTTTAAGTTATTTTAGGTTTTGATCATTTCAAGTTTGAGACATTTTGGATTTAAGTCATTTTTTGTTAGGGTTATTTTCAAGTTCATTAGAGTTTAACGAATTTGAGTTGTTGACGTTTTTTATTTTATTATTATTATCAAATTAGGTTGAGCGAATTTAAATTCGAGCTCAATGGATTGAGTTTTTGAATTTAGGTTAAAATTAAAAGAATTTTATAAATTGTTATGAATTTGATGATAACACCAAATAAGGTCCTTTTTTACTTCTAAAACTTTTAATAATATATCTACTTTACTAACAATATTTAAAATTATACACTAAAATTGTCTATGATCAAATATATATATAGGTTAAATTCCGTTATTAGTTTCATGCACTTTAATTTGATTATTTTTAATATTTATATTTTTCGAGTTTTGAAACATCAATTCAAACTACATGATAATTATCAAATTTATTAAGTTGTTATATTTTCACAATCTTATGCAGCATATGTAAAAGTTGCTATTTTCATATGTCACTCACAAATAAGTTAATGTATTTAAATTATTGTTGTTTGCATCAATATTAAAATTCTCAAAATTTAAGAAATATCAGTATTAAGAAATATTAAATTGAAAAGTATAAATTAAATTTATAACTTTATTCATAACACATTATTAACAATAAAACTTATTAAACAAATTTAATTATTACTATTAAATAAAAAATAAAATTTAAAAATTCGAGAAATAAAAATAGTAGAAAGTAGGATGGATTAAATTAGAAGATAAAAAAAATAGATAACCCAGAATAGGAAATGATAGTAAAATTTGATGATATATAATTAAGAGAAAGGAGGCAAAAAGTTAGTCCACGTAATTGACTAATGAGTAAAATTATTTGGATAAATTATTTTGAATTTAATAAACCATTGTTCTCTCTTTTATTTGAATACTAACACGGAGTTGAGTTTTTGGGTAATTTGCTTTCCCAAAATAAAAGCAACAAAATTTATATTTTGATTTCACCCTTTATTTTTATAATTTAATTATTAGTTACTTCACACTGATTTTTTAATTTGAATTTTCTTAATAATTTTTCTTTGTATTATAATCTAATAAAGAAAAGAAATTAAGAAAAAAAAAAGAGATTGAAATACAAAGAAATTCAACCCAAAAACAACTTACAACCATTTCATTATAATACTAAAACTTGTTCCCTTAGCTTAATCCTCTACTTAATTGTTTGTTGATTGGGTGAGGTCAGTTTTAGGGGTTAGCCTATAAGTCTATGTGAAATACGGCGTCGTTTCATACTTTTTTTTCAAAAAAAAATACATGTGAAGAAGACCGCCCTATTTTCATAGACTAAAAGCTGTTTCCCTTCAATTCCTCTCTACAGATGTCCGTCACCGCCGTTATCAGGGCTTGGAAACGGAGGCTGCGCCACCTTCAAGACCACCGTTACCCATGGTGGCTGACTGGACTGTCAACACGGACATGCTAGGCGAGGACGGTCCATCGCCGCCGCTTGATTGAATCAAAAGGTGGCTGCCGTTGGTGGGGTTTTCATGGTTGATCATGGGGTTCCTTGAACGAGACGTGGCGGTTGAGATGGCGGTGGCGAGAGAGATTGGCATGAGGCACAGACCCTTCCCTTGCAGATACTGCATGGCGGAGCCCATGTCCTCTTCCATAAGCTTGGCCACTTGGTGCTCCGTCATCGTCAGTCTGTCGTTGGCCGACGGCGTTTGGTCACCGTTGGAATTTCGTGGATGGGACCCACCATTGGCACTTGTTTGAATACAATCGCCACCTCCCTTCAAAAGGACAAAAAAGTCGTACAACTTTTATAATCGTCTTTATTACTAAAAAAGAAAAAGAAAGGTCAAAGTTTGGCTTTGATCCCTCTACTATGTTAAAATGTATGATTTAATCCTTACACGTTTAGTTGACATAGTTTAATCATTGTATTGTTATTAGCTAAACTAAATTATTAATACAGCTAACTATTCTCATAAAAGGCTTCAAGTTTTTAAAGAAATTTAAAGTAGATTAAAATGCTTAATGATGTGTTCAAATGAGAGCAAATATTCTTTTCAATCAGGGTTTTGTCTCCTAATTTTGAGGAGAAATGACATGTTTAAAAGAATTTGAGTAAGGTTTGAGCTCATGCCTTAGAGCTTATAAGATACTTATGGGTAATTATGCTACCACTTGAACTATCGAGATCAGTTCACTCCAAACAAATAACACTTCAAATACTTATCTTGACGAAGTTGGTCTCTCTAAAATAATAACATTATTAAATTAAATAAGATTAAAGTATAAGAGTTAAAACTAAAATTTTAAAATAATAAAGGGACCAAAACTGAAATATGACCAAAAATGAAAAGGAATCTATAAAAGTGAGGGCACGCGTGCTACTTTTGTTTTTGTCGTTTTTATTTGATTGAGATATGGTCGGATTCCAGACAAGGAATGATTTAAACAAGAACAAGACAATATACTTCAACATTTTTCATCATAGTCACATGTAAAAATTTCTCAATTTTTTTTAACAAAATAAAATTAGGGTAAATTTTAATGATGAGATTAATTACCTCAGAAACAAGGGGAGCAACAGCAGCAGCACCACCCAATCTGCTCATACTCAGAACCTGGAAAAAGAAAAAGAAAATTGATTTCAGAGATGCCCATACAACAAATGGGATTTTAAAAAAATAATAATTAATAAACACATTAAATAAATCATGTCAACGAAGACAGACTGACAGGGAATCATAATTAATAGAAAAAAATTTAAACCTTCACTTGGAGCTGGAGGAATTTGACATAGTCGATGATCTCATCAAGCATTGAAGCTTTATCTGTCTGTCAAATCCAAATCCCACATCCATTAAAATACTAATTAGTCAGTTCAAATATTCAAATTTTAATTAAATTAATGGGTTTAATCCTATTTTTAGGTCTTCCACTTTATTCAAATTGAATATTTTAATTAACTCCCTTTTTCACAATATCAGTGGCTAAATAATTAACATAATTAATTATCCGTTTAAAAGTGAGTTTTTCCTTAAAAACTATGCCCACATTAACTTTTTTAGCATCAAAAGGATTATTTCTGAAGAAATAAAATCAATGCCTATGTTTTAATCAAACTTCCTAATGGCGAAAATCTGTAAATTTGAATATAATGGAGGGACTAAGCCATAATTTGACCAAATTAATTAATTGCAATTATTGATATAATTAAAATAAAGAGTCAGAGAGCAATATTAAAGACACTGCACTGTGACGATTAATTTATCCTACTATCGACACCTGTCCAGCTTACGCATAAGATGGAATTGACCGAATGAGAGCCGGTGACCGGAGACATTGAAGCTCCTTATCATAAAAAAAATGAAACTGTACCTTGTTGGCGTTGGGAACCAGTTCTTGAAGAGCTTTCATTCTCTCTGCAATTCTAACTCTACGTAGCTGCAAAACAAATCATTTTAAATCCATTTGATTTCTTGAAAAAAAAAAACTGATTTAAGAAATGTTTCTCTTACTCTTTCCGCGATACTGTGGGGGTCAGTAGCTTGACCCCTCCTTGCCCTAACTCTTTGTTTAGGCTTTTCCGGCGCCGTCACCGCTTCTCCGGCCGTCGGACGACTTCCCTGACTTTGGGTCATCTCTGTTGCTGAATTAGCCCCCACAAAGCTTTTCGCCTGCATAGTTCCATGCAAAGATCCATCTCCAAAAACATTATACAAAGCTTGCATGGAACCCTCTCCACCCTGCAACATATTATATATAAAATCACTCATTGTAATATACATGCCAATATTTATATTACCCTAAGTGAAAGCTAATGTGAACCTGATGATTGGTGGTGATTCCGCCTCCGGCGGCGGAGGAGGCAACCGTGGGTCTGCCCGCTAACATCATCTGCTGTTGCTGTTGTTGTTGTTGCATCATCAACATCATCTTCATAGCGGAAAAAGGGTTACCAGCAGCTCCGCCGTTGATTTGATGCTGTCGAAGCTTGGAAGCTAGAACCATCTCATCGTAGTTGAAGCCGGCGTTATTGTTATCCTCGGGTTTGGGAGGACCCGTTTCGTCGGACCACGGGAAGGACGTGGTGGAGGAGAGTATCTGTTCTAAGAAGCTGTCGTCATGGTGGGTTGTTGAAGTCGGTGTGGGATACTGGAACTGCGATGATGATGGGACGTGGATCTGTTGATGATGGTGGCTGTTACCGTTGATTTGAAGGTCTTGGAGAGGGATTTGTTGGGTCGGGTTTAAGAGAGAGTTCATTGCTTGCATTTCACGACTACAAGGCTGCATAATTAGGGTTATTTTTTTGCTTTGATGATGGAGGAGATTGAAGATGAAGGGACGAGTTTCTTTTTTTCTTTTTGCTTTGGGGTTTGGATTTACTAAATATAGAGATGTTAGAGAGGAGCTCTGTATGCATAGCTTTTGTAGTTTTGTTTTGGTATTGTTTTGGAGTTGGGATAAAGCAATATTTAGTACATGAATTTGTCAAAATTTCCAGATTGGTCCGTGAATTTTTTTTAATCCACAATAATCTTTGGAGTTTGACAAAATTTTCACTTTTCTAAATTTGGATTATGTTAAGGAATTATGATATTACACTTTAAGATTATATCTTTGTATAATTTTTAAAATTTATACAAATTTTTTGAAAAAATTTAAGTGAAGATGTGGCACATCACCATATCTTAATAGAATCCAAAATTAAGAATAAAATTTACCAAATTTTAAAACTAATGTGTAAAAGAATATAAGGACCAAATTGAAAATGCCATCAAATTTAGGGATTAAATATTGTTGAGTTTTGAAATTTCAATGCTTTCCCTTTTGCATATCTACTTATGTGATGTTGAAAGCCAAAACTCCTTTTTCCAACAACCCACTAGAAGCGCGTGAATCAACGTTCATTTAAATGAATATGAAAGCATTTGTAAGGTCAAAATATGTAGCGGATTTTGTAATTGAATGAAGTTCCATATTTAAGATATTAGATTGGGAAGGAATATGGATAATTTTAGTTATTTTATTATAATTATGAGAAATTTATACTAATATGTTTGATTCATAATTATTTTACTAGAAATGTATTTGTAATTTTTAAGATTATTTTGTCAAGTCAAATAAAATATAATTTTATTTTATTTAATTTTTTGATAATTAGGGAATGGGAATGAAATTACTTAGTATCGAATCCAAGCTCTTATGTTTACATTGTACTATTTTTGTCACTAATGTTGTCTTAAATAAACATATAATATATTTTTTTAAATAAAAATAAATTAATATATTTATTTCAAAAATTATTATATGATTAAATTTTAAATAAGTTTAATATGTATTAAGCTGCAATATAATTTAAAATTTAATCTGATACTTCCTAAAAGAATTAATAAAAATATATATTTTTTGAAACCCCTTAATAAATATATCTTATGGTAAACAAATTCTGAAAAAGAAAATAGCATGTTAAAATTATACCAAATTTTTGAAAAAGTTAAAAGATTTAATTTTAAATTAAATCTCAAATCTTATTAGCAGCATATTTTGAATTATTTCCAATCATATTACAAAAGTTAAATGATGATTTTAGTTCCTTCACTATGTTAAAAAAATATGCTTTAATGTTTATATTTTAATTTAATATAGTTTGATGTTTATTATTAGTTAATATAAATTATTAACGCTGTTAAAGTGTTAACGTGGAAATTAAAAAATTAATCTATTATAATAATGGGGACAGATACACTAATTCAGTATAAAAGTTAAAGTAATTTTACATACTTCCGTAATTATACATATAATTAATATTTTAAAGACTCAACTGTTATATTTCATAATCTATTCATGTAGAACATGCATGTCAAGTTTGATGTAAATTTAAAACTTCTACCTATTTTTACATAAAAAATTCAATAATTGAATATATATTAATATATAAAGTATTTTAAATCGATATGATAAATATATCAAACCAATACAAAAAGGGTAAACTATCAAAATAGTCATTTTTTTGTACTTCAAGTTACATTATGTTTAACATGCTACGTTTTAGTTATTTATGTTAACGTGTTGTAATATTTTAGTCAATTGTAGTTAACGGTGTAATGGTAAGCTAACGTGGTATATTAAATCATCATTTCAAACAAAAAAATTAGGTTAAATTATACCATTGGTCCCAATATGTTTTTCGTTTTGAGAAATTTAAATTTTTTTCTTTTATGTTCTTTTAACTTTTTTTTTGTCTTTATTTTCCTTTCTCTTTTGTTTCTCCCTTTGTTTTTCTCCATTCTCATATCTTTTAACGTAGTTTTTCTATGTTTCCTATTAGTTAAAACTTTTTTATGTTTACGAAAAAAGAAAATACGAAAGCTAAAATAAAAATAGAACTTACTTCGCATATTCTCACCCCATAATTACGAACCCTCATCATCCATCATCGCTTTAACGAATCAATTTGGATCTCTCAATGACCTAGTCCATAAGCTCTATTCACTCGAAGACCTCGCCAATCATGACTTGTGGCCGTCTACCCTTAACAAAGTTTCCCGAACCTGTTCCCTTAACCTCCTAACTAACCCCCACAACCATCTTATCTATCTTACATACAACATTCTCGCCCTCTTGAAACTATGTTGTTTCACGAAATTTTCAAACGAGCTCTACACTCTCAATGATTAAAACGACTACTATACGAAACTTACCCTCAACTTTGCCCAAACCAATTTGGTTCCATGTTCCCTTTCTCCCTTTAGTTCATCCATGCTTGGCTTTCAATCAAGCTTGTTATGGAATATCCAAGAAGGTTTAGATCAATTTTATCATTTGCTTAATTTTATTCGTCAAAAAATAAAAGAAAATAAAAGGAATATTCTACACGATTCTATAAAAGTTTGGAAATGGAAAAAAATTGTTTTGAATATAAAGAATTTAATTTATGTTTAGAGGATATGTTTTTTTAAAAAAATTGATTAATTAGATTATTTTTTGTTTCAAAATTAGGTTATACTCAAATCAAGATTTGATTAAGAATGATTGATATTCAGTTTTCATTAAAATTCAATTTAGGAATCATGGGAAAGAAATAAGGGCTTAGTTTATTTTGTGGGTAAAGGCTATGTTTCTATAGTGAATAATATGAGAAAAGAGAAAAATAAAGGGGAAGAAGAAAAGGAAAATAAAGAGAAAAAATTAAATTATTCAAAAAAAAGTATAGAGATTAATTTTAATAAATAGAAAGCATCGAAAAACTATGTTAAAAGAAATAGAGAAGGGAGGAAAACTGAGGGAGAATGATAAGAGAATGAGAAAAAAAAAGATGAAGGAGAAAAGTTCAAAGAACATAAAAGAAAAAAATTAAATTGCTTAAAACGAAAAAAATATAAGGACTAATTATATAATTTAACTTAAAATTTTTGTTTGAAATGATGATTTAATGTGCCACGTCAACTTACCATAATTAACGGCAATTAACGCTTAGTGACTAAAATATTACAATACAATAACGTAAGTAATTAAAATGTAACATTTTAAACATAAATGATTTAACCGTAGTTATAAAAGTGTGTAATTTTTACGTTGTATAAGCAGATGTATCCCAAGCAGTTGTTGAGTGCACGTTGAAAATAATCGCGTGAGATTGGTGTATCACCTCCGACTCCGAGGTCTCTCTCGCGTGGTCTGCCAGTGTTCACTAAGAAATACTAGCGACTAGGGTTGGCTATCAAACTCCAGGCGAATTCACCATAGTGCCCTTAATTAATTAGCAATCTTCTCGTTACAACTTGCAACACAAAACAACAATTTTGGATTAAATTTAAATTCCAAAATTTTAAAGGGAGAGCAATTAATAATTTTAATTAAGAACCATCCAAATTTTTACTGCAAATATACCAAATAAATAAAAGTTATAAAGTTAAATATAGATTCTGATTTATTTCCATTGATTGGTATAATTTTTTTTTCAACTCTAATAAGTTTACGTTAAAATTCTAATTTTACAAACTTTTTCTTTTATGAAATACTACTTTTATATTTAATAAAATTACAATTAAATATTAACAAAAAAGTATCTACCCAACAAAATATATTAACAAAAAGCATGTTGGATTATTTTCAATGAAAAGCTAAAGTGTTGAGTTTTGATTTTTTTTTAAATTTAAGTATTTGAAGAGGTGATGATGACAAGTTTATAAGATAAGAGTGTTTTGTTGGATGCCTGTTAAGGTAAACTATACACATTATGCATACTTGGACTTGAACTTGTGCCTTTTAACATCTAGCATTTCACTCATAAGTGTTATATATTGTAACACCCCAAATTCGGCCCAGACGTTACGACCGAATCCGATGTGTTACATTGAAGCGTTACTAGAAAAGTCATGTTTTATCTAAAGTCTTTCTTAGTGTTTAAAGAATATCATCGTTATAGATTAAAGTGAATGGAAGCTGTGCACCAGGTAGGATGCCAGAAAAGAGGAGGTGAGTCAATTAGACTGCTTAAGTACCCAGCTCTCCACGGATCCAATCCTAGACATGCACACAACCATTGCCACACTTTAACTGAGTGATTGTTCAGGGAAAACCAATTCGTTTAAAACCATTTAAAAATGTTATTAATTTTGAAAACGTTTTCGTTGCGGAAGCCTTGCTTTGTTATCGCGATATTTTGAAATCAAGTAACATTTTTAAAACGTGCCCTAGAGCTATTCAGTTTCAAACAATTAAAACAATATCATATCTAAGCTATCAAAACATACTAAAAACAATTAAAAATAATTTAAGCGGCCTTATTACAAATTAAAACGCAAAAATATAAAGGAAATAATCTAGAATAAAAGTGAAGGCATAAACACTTATTTTAAACAGTCCACATGGCCACTCTGAATCCCTCTAGCTCCAAGTCCATCGATCTAAGGCTCACCTGCAAAGATGGGAAAAAGGGGGTGAGTTTGGAAAACTCAGTGTGTAAAATAAACCCAACTAGAGCCTAAATCAATTCAAGCTTCTTGGGCCTAAGCCCTATTCAGAAATCAAAGTTAACTAGTCCTTAGCCCATATCAATAACAATCTGGGCCATAGCCCCTTACAGTATCAGAGTATACTGGGCCTAGCCCATATCAATATCAATCTGGGCCGTAGCCCTATTACAAGTCGAGATATATTGGGTCTTGCTCATATTAACACAGTTGGGCCCATTTCAATACAGTTGGCCCATAACAAAACAGTCTCATATGATTAATGCATGATAACCCCATCCAACCCTGCACTTACCTCCGTCCATCCCTACACTTCTTGTGGGGAATAAATCACCCACGCCATCCTTACGCTTACAGTGTTAGCACCAGTTGCGGCATTAACTATAATCTGCAGCAAAGCTGCTTATATCAGAATATGTGGCACAGCCACTAGAACGAGTTCTTCCTCCATAACAAAACCCAACCCCATGCAGTATGACATGTATGCAGAGAATATATAATTAACAAGGCATGCTTCAGAAAGACAGTCAGATTATAGCGTAAGAACAGTTATTTACCCTCGAGGGGCATAATCGTAAACTTACCCCTTTAGGGGTATTACGGTAATTCTACCTTACAGAGGTATTTTTATCAGTCTTTTTAGGGTTTCATGCTCATTACAGTTATTAACGTATTAACAGAAACACTTACCGAGCATTTTTATAGAATTGGGCCCGTTGGCCCATTAACCCGATTTCGGCCCATTAAGCCTAAATATATCGAAGTGCACGAAATTGCGCACTCTGTAATCTTACCGTTGAAGTTACCAAAATTTTCAATACAAACAATCCCACGAGCGCTCGCACGCTCGCAAGTTCTTGAAATGTCGGCTTTTCGGCATTTTGGCTTTTGCCAATCTAGTCTACTAGTGGGTTTCGTTTATATACCTGATTTGCTACAACTGCTACCGAAATCTCCCACGATATCCTACAATCGTCACTAGACGTATCAGATCCAAAATACAATGGCAACCATCATAAACTTACTTACCATAATCGGCCATCAATACATATGGCCCTTGAGATCTTACTTTTTCCAAAACTAGTGACTAGATCTCGATCTAGTCGTTCCATTTGTCCAAGCCTTCGATCAGCAGTATCTAGATCACACTAACACCAAAACAAATCAATTGTTACAACCCTTAGAGCCTTAAGCTCCATTCGACAGCCTCCCTATGCCTTTAGGGATTTTGGCTTTTCTAAAACCCGAAATAAAGAATAGATCTGAATACTTACCACAAGTTCTTTCAACCAAAATGATTCCACTTCAGTTTCTACTCAGATCTGATGCAGATCCAGCCCTTAAACACTTGCAGATCTCAAATCTTAGAGATCTAAAGATTCGGCTATATGTCCGTAAAAACTATGGTGTTTTCGGCTTTTGGAACTGTGAAGAGGAAGATGATTTGGTATGGTGGTATTTCCGAAAGGGGTTGAGGTTTAGAGGATGTAAAAATCGACCAAAAGAGATGAAGAAAATAGGAGGATTTTGGCTAGAAGAAATCGACACAAGAAACAACTTTTGGGATTTCAGCTTTTATGGCAATCGACTATAGAGGTTTAGAAAAGAATGGGAATGAAAGAGGAGATGAGTAGAATGGTAGGAATGTTTCGGCTAGATAAGAAAAGAAAGAGAAAAAGAAAATAGAAGAAGAGAGGAGAAGAGAAGGAAGAATTCGACACTCAGGAGATCTAACTTTGCGTTTTTTGGCTTTTTGAGATATTGAGAAGAAAATAGAATGAAAGGGAAGGCTCTAGGTGGCTAACCCTAATTTGGAAAAACAAAAAGAAAATAAAGCTTGCCCTGATGGCCATTCAGACCCACGGCCAACCTTCCTAAAGCCCTAACCGAATTTCCACTTAAGCTCTATCACATGCCCGACACATGCACAAAAAAAAAATAAAAGTAACAATACGCTTACCTTGTGACTTGAACTCTGGCTCCCCCTAAACATCCGCACGTCACTCCCCAAACACCTAAATGGCGCCACATGCCACTTTACCACAGATCTTTTTGTGTCCTATTTTACCACCTCAACTTTAAAAGCCCATATCGCCAGAACCCTCTCTCCCAAAATTAAAATTCAGGAATTGCCTCGAATTAAATTTAGTCTTGGGCCTTTTTTCCCACACCATAAACCCTTCGTAATTTATTTGATTACTAAACTAAACATACGAAATAATAATAATAACATCCAAATTATTCGGGCCGTTTTTCACCCGAACCCAGGCTCAAGGCCCAATACTTCCAGGCCTAAAAATCAGGGCGTTACATATATACTATATAAAATAAGTTTGAGTCCAACCGTGCACATGGTTCTTTCTATCGAATACTCAACCGAAAATTAATAACATACATGTTGATGATCATACTTAATAATAGTGCAATATTTCTTCATCTTAATTAAGGCAATGTCATATGAGATATGTATACAAATACAAATATGTATATATGTCTTGATAATGTCGATCATTAGTTTCATTACAAATGCAAGGTGTATAATAAACACTAGAAATCTTATCATATGCATATGTATGTAAAAATCACGTATTTAGAATAAAATTGTATTTAAAAATAACATATAAATTTGGTGAAAGAAAACATTTTATGTTAAAAGTTAATTTTTGTAAAGTTTACTCAAGAATTATTATTGGTGTAGTGGTAAGTAATTTGTTTATAAATTCATTAAACATGGGTTCAATTCTTTGATATGCTAATTTAGTTCTTTTATTTAAAAATTATATAAAAGTATGAAAAATATATAAAAAAAACATCAAAATAATAACAATAGTCATTAAGGAGTTTTATTAATAGTATATATATTTAAGTGATCATTGTATTTGGCAAGTCTTTCTTTTTAGGGATCGGATTAAATTATTTTTTTATAATTAATATATCAATTTAGTCCCTATATAATTAAAAAGAATCACGAATAAAGCTAAATTTTAATGGGGTTAACATTTACTGTTTAACAAAATTATATTTTGAAAATGTTTAATAATTTTGTAATTAAAATATTTTGCTTGAAGTTGAACTGTAAATAAAAAAAATTAAGTTTATTTGATTATTTTAATATTTTAATAATAAAATATAATAGCAATATGAGTGTATTTCCTCAATTATTATAGCAAAGTATATAATACTCAAACTTTGTTTGCTAACAGAAAAAAACATGATTCCATATTTTATGGGATAATAAATACCATATATTCCATCATATCACAATATATTCTACTCCTTTTTATTTTATGGGATATGAATCTCATATCTGCATCATTATATCTTCTACCTATATCCATAGCTAAATTGCACTGTAAGTCATTTGATTATTCTGAACATTATTTTTTTGTTACTCAATTAATCACATTTATCTAATTATGTTAACTAAATAAAAAAAATGTAGTAGTTTTAAAATTGATATAATAATAAATTTACTACTTGTGGTAATTTAAATAATTTGATTATGGTTCTAAGTTCCTAAAAGCCTTCATTTTTCCCTTTTTTAAACCAACAAAAAACCCCCTAATTTTCCTTTAAACCACAGATTGAAATTAAGCAAAAACCAACAACTCCAAAACTAAATTACCATGTATTACATGATTTAATCATAAAAAAATTAAAAATCTTTCAAGATAACTTCATACAAAAGGGTGAATATTTTTTCTGAATTTACCCAAAATTTTAAGCAAACTTATACACCCACTTAAGGAAAAGAAAAAAAAGATAGTGAATCAATAAGTTTTTACAGTTTTAGGGAACCAAAAAACCCAAGAGTGAATCGGATGATGCATAGAGTTGAATCCCAATGGATGTAGCTCTTAAAATTGCTTCTTTCCTTGCGGTAATTTGTTTAATTTTTCATATAAAGTTTCAATTTTTGTTTTATTCTTTCTGGGTATTATTGGAATCCAAACATGATTCTTTTTCCGGGTTTTTAGGTGCTTCATCTTTCCTCCTTGGGCTGTTGTTCTCAAGTCTAGCCGGGGCTTATGGGAGCCACTACTCAAACACACACCCTCTCTTTTGTATGAAGCAACTTCAAGGTTTTTAAAGTATTTTTTAATGATTAAATCATGTAATTCAGCTTTACAATTGTTGGTTTTGGCTTATTTTTTAAAAGTATTTTCCATCACCTTTACCACCGCCACCCGTTGTAACATATTCCTCACCACCACCAGTTCATTACCATCATCATCACCACCTCCAGCTCCTGTGTATGAGGGACCATTGCCACCAATAATTTTAGTGTCGTACACTTCACCTCCTCCTCCACCTTTCTATTGATTCTTTTGAGAAATTTCCTCCTCTCATAACCTTCTTCAAAAAAGAAAAAAAAAATTGTTCACAAAATTGTATTTGGCTATCATCACGGCTTATTTTTCTTCTTCTTATTTGCGCCTCATTATCACCAAAAAAACAACTATTCTTTCTCCTTGGGGAGCAATTCTCATCGCTCATTGAAGATATTCATGCGAAAAGAACGTCTACTATCATTGAAGATGGTGGAAAAAAGAGAGAGGATTAAAAGAGGAGAATTCTATATTTAGTAGAAAATTGTTATTGGTATTTGGAGTTGTGAAATAAAAATGGCATGGACAAGAGAGTAGGTTGCAGAGAATGTTGTATGTACAGAGATGAGAATTTCATAACCATCATTTTCCAGGCTTACAATGGCAGCCGTCGCTGCCGCCGCCGCTGCTACAGCTGCTAGTTTGTGGCTTTTTATTGTTATTCCAATAACACTTCACTTGTATTTGATTATTCTTCAGAATTTAGTTATTCCATTCATGTTCTCTATTATGAGTTTTGACTTATGCACATCATTGTCGATTATGCATTTCTTTTGCGTTTTGGCTGACATTACAATTTGAATGTTGAACAATTACCCTACTTAAGAACCCTTTCTTGCAAACACTTCCATTTTTTTTTTAAAAGTGTTTTTGAACTAATTATATAAAACTAGTTAACTTTAGTTAAAAATAAAAAAGGATTTACATATGTAGTGAATTAGCGAAATTTTTAACAATAACAATTTATTTACATAATTATCTTAATTAGAGTAATTAAATTGATAAAAAATATTTAAATTAATTAAAGTAAAAATGATACTATATTAAAAAGACTTGCGATGTAATTTACCTTTAGTTTAGTTTAAACTTTAATATAATAATATTTTACCTTATTTATTAAAAAAAATGTGAAAAAAGAAAAGTACATGCACAATTATATCTTAAGTGTTGTACTTTTAATCTTCATAATAATAAAAATATTGATAATGGTTGATAAATATTTCGTGCGTAAATATGTGGACTTGTCTATTTAAAACACATTTTCATTGATTTTATTAATAAAATAATTATAATTAGGCTTTATTTTTTAGTTTAATTATATATTAAGAGTATTTCATCATATTTACAGGAAGAACTTGAATGAAGATAAAAATCTACTAAGAAATTGAAACCAAATAAATCACTGATGGAATAAGATGATATTTTTTAAAGAATAAAATTGAGATTTGGTTTTTATTATTTTAAAATTTATTAAATTACATTTTTTAAATATATTTGTATTAAAATTATTTTGTATTTTCTTGTCTATTTTACAATTCCCACTTTACAATTGTACCAATACTTGTTGGTTAGGTCTTCTATTTTTAATAACTAATAATATAATAGTAAATTATCTTAAAGAGATATAGTTTTTATATGGAAAAAAAAAAGTTGCTGTCACTTCGTTTGCTATAACTTATGGTAAGTTTAATTACTATATTATTTTAACATAAAAATATAATTTTCACTAAAAATAAATTTATGACTTAAAAGATTAAAAATTCCTCAATAAAAAAAACAATTGAGTGTTTAAAAAAATATATAAAAAAATCAATTGACCGTTTCCGTTAACGAAAATTGTCTGTCGATCAAGTTGGCTGATAACCTCGTTGATGTGATAAACGAAAGCCATCAAAAACTGCTATGTGGCATGTTAGATCAACAAAAAAAAAGAGGTTAAAATATGCATATAGAATGAATAGATAAATAGTTTTCTAAATTCATTTTAGAAGAATATTAAATTAAAAAACTTGAAAAATTATAAAAAATATTAAAATTATTAAAAATTTCTAAAAAATATATAAAAATATTATGTGTAAAAAAACATTGATATTCTTCTTCAGTCTATCATGATAGTAATCATTTTCAATGAACATATGGATTCTTATTTGTTAACATGTTTAATTTCTAGGGAAAGGATTGTATGAAACAGTGACGCCACGTCATCTGTATCTTTTTCCAATAGTTTTATACCACATCAGTACTCTTATCCTGAATTTTAGGATTTTATCCTGAAAAAAATCAAATCCAAATTAAAATACTGAAATTCAGGATAAGAATACTGATTTGGCATAAAACTATTAGAAAGGGATACAGATGATGTAGCGTCACTATTTTATACAATCATTTCCCTAATTTCTAATGCAATTACTCAATTCACAAGAAAAATACCGTTAATATCAAATAACAATAAAACAAAAACAAAATAATAAAAATCAAACATATCAAATAATAATAAAGTTTGACTTTTTATTTGGTGGTGAAAACAAAACTTATCTAATAATGCTAAAAGCTATTTGAATGAAAATGTTTTGTTAATGTTTGAAAAGTTGAGATATTAAAGAAATAAATTCTACATTGCTTAGACATAAACTGAGACCTTTGTTTATAAATTATTATATTTTATTGAATTAGTAAGAACCAAGTTAAGAGGGTGGTCACGTGTTTGAGAATTGGGCTCAAATAACCAATATAACATAAATTAGTGAATTTTCTTGTGTGATATATCGTGGTGTCTACCCTTTTATTTGTGAAGCTATATTTAGTCAAGTTTAGATTCATTGAACCTTTTTTAAACTATTTTTGGCTAAACCAAATTCACATATCGTTGTTATTTTTATCAATAAAAATTCTATATATACCATGGTTCATTTTGCACTCTAAACACACCTTAAAAACCATTCTCCTCTCACTCTTACTTTCTCCCTTTTGAGTTTGCAGAGTATTTTCTGTTATCGTCTATTGTTGATTCTTGTTCACGTTTTAGAATTGAAGAGCTTATTGAATTTTGAGGGATATACAATATGAAAAAAATATCATTAATGACAATTTTCAACACGTCTCAAACTATTTAACTCGTATTCTTGGTTCGCTAACTTGGTGCAATATTTGCCAATAGCTAGTGCATTTATTGAAAGTACTAAATATTAGTTATAATTCTATATAACAATAACATTGATTAAGTGCTATTCAATTTAAAATAATAAGTGCAATTTAAAATAGATGCAAAGTATAATTAAGTGTTAATAATTATAACACTAACAATAAAAATAATAAAAATATAATTAAAAATTATTTTATATTTTATATAAAAACAATATTAATAAAATAATTATGATCATATTTATTGTTGTTTTGTATCGATAATCTTTTATCCTATTTATTAGAAAATAAACGTGAAAGAAAAAAAATTATATAGACGATTAGATTACTTTTGTTATTATTAATAATATATGCAATATTTATATTGAAGTTTGTATTATTTTTAATTTATTTAATTATATTTAATGAATAAAATTTAATTAATATTACTTCTTATTATCAAATATATGAATAAATTATTATTTAATCAATTTAATAATACAATAAATAGTAAAAGGCATTGTCAAATTAATGTTTATACATACATACATACATAAATCAAGTTCAAATTGATAGCTGCATTCATAAAAATACTTTCAAAAAGCAACCTTAGTAACTTGTGAGGATTTAATCTCTATACTTTTATTTGTTCAAAATTGGTCCCTTTATGTTTTGGTTGTCTCATTTTTTTTTTCTATTCATTAACTTTTTTCATTAACTCTATTAAAAAAAATTAAGTATAATCACGATTTAGCCCCTCAACCTTTAAATTTTTTGCCAATTTGACAAACTCTTTTTTTCCTTATAAAAAGCTATAACATATAAAAAATATAATTATATTAAAAATTATAAAAAGATATAAACTGATTAAAAATTTTATAAATTTTTTGAAATGAGTCAACAAATTAACACTACAACAAAACAACCCTAAGACGATACTTTTGGGCCAACACTTTCCTAAGTATCAAGATAAACTTGCTTATATACGCTTTGGCCAACTCTTGGTATAAAGGTCAAGATATGCATGCCTAATACAGTGCTTAAATAAGTGTCAGTTTTGTCCAACACTATGTCGACTTTTGTTATACCTTTCCCAACTATATAAAAGTGTTTCTATATGAAAAGCCTAAGACGACTCTTTTTGGACTACATCGACCCTTTTTTGGGTTGTTTAAATTTGTACCATTAAGCAACTTTTTTGGGTGTTGGCAAAATCTAATCATATCCCGACCTTTTTAGGAAGAGTTGGGAAAATATTAACCTATCCCAACTTTTTTTTTATGTGTTGGAAAATATTTTATTTAACCCAACTTTTTTTGTGTTGTCTTTGTCTGCTCATGATTTATCCCAACCTTTTTGAACTACGTCGTTTTAGATTTTCCCATTCCTAAACAGCTAAATTGTTTTCCCATTTGCCACCAATCCATTTCAAATTTCCCCCTAAAATCAAATCCCTAAAACTACCCGTCTACCCTATTCGATCATTTCCAATTTTCCCCAAAATCAAATCCCTAATAGGTAATGAGGATTTTCATGATTTTTATTATTTGAATGAGGATCGTCGATGCTACTTAATTCTCGGTAATGTCAGCTCTTGCATGCCTGAATTGTAACTTGTTACAACTGTGAGCCACGCTCCCTTCTCCATTATTTCCTCTTTTTCTCTTCTTTTATTTCTCTTCTCATTCTTTCCCTCTCTATATCATATAAAAAAGTCATAATCATCAATAATTGTCAGCTCAGGAGCTCAAATCACTAATTTCACAAAGGAGGTTGATTATCAAGTATAATATAACACCCCAAACCCGGCCTAGAAGTTAGGCCCGAATCTGGCGTGTCCCATTGAAGTGTTTTTCGAAAATCATGTCCTCATTGAAAACCCTTCTTACTATTCAAAACCTCTGGCCATTTTAAAACTTGTGAAACGTTAATTCCCTTAAAACCTTACTTGCTGTGGAAGCTTACTTTTAAACAGTTACAGAAACGTGATATTTTGAAAAATAGTTGTTGTTTTGGAAAAACCGTGCCCTACTTCTAACAGATATTAAGCATACTAAATAAATTTTCCAAATAAAAGTTAAGAAAATAAAGAGGCCTTAATACAACCCAAATAAAAAACCAAAGTGCTTAACTAAATAAATGAAATAGAAAAAAAATGTGCAGTTGTATGGTCGTCTCCAAGTCCCTCTGTGACACCGATCCACCTAACGTTGGGGATTACCTGCACAGTTAATAAACGGGGTGAGTTTACGAAAACTCAGTGTGTACTCCCCTTACTAGAGTAACAGTCAATATACAGAAATAGAAACAATCTGGGCCAGAGCCCTTTAACAGTAACAGTACAGTCCAGTTTAGAGCATACGTGGGCCAAAGCCCGTTACAATATCATTTGGGTCACAGCCTATAACAGAATCAATTGGGCCTAGCCCATCTCAGTAACAAAACAGAATGTGTGAATCCATGGATGCATGTTATCCCATCCAACCCTGCACACCATCTCCGTCCAACCTAACACACCATGTGGGGATAGAATCGACCCACCCAGCCCTACACACCAAGTATGAGGATAAAATTAACCTATCTAACCCTACACGCCAAATGGTACCGTAAAATGACACATATCCGATACATGCAACATAGCTACCAGATAGCAGGCTAAAAGCCTTTCAGTCTCCCTTCTCTTCACAACAATCCAACCTAATGCAATGCAGCAGAATAATATGGCATGCTCGTATGCAGATATCAAATCATAACATCATCATCACATCAGAACGGATACACATGCTTTAATTATCATGCTTTTACATACATCTAGTATCAGATTAGAGTATAGGGATCTAGGTAACGCTTACCGACTCTAAATCAGGTCATTGTCGACTTGGGAGACCTGTGCAACCTTGTAGAACATTTCAAACAATTCGGGCTCATACGCCCGTGTACCCGCCCGTATGGGCCCACATAACCCAAATTTAGATACGACTATGTGACCTATATAGCCTAGTCTAATAATTATTACAAGTTGCAGATTCAATCCATGTGGGGCCCACGAGCCTATTAGGCCCACACGGCCCATCTAGGCCCAACGTGGACTAGAACTACCTAAGTCGTATGCGCAACATGACAAGTCTATCTGTATCCCAATTATCAGTGAAGTTTACATAAGCGGGTCCACGGGGCCCATTGGGTCTATTTGGCCCATTGAAGCCCATCGAGGCCCAGAACAGCGCCAGCATACGAGAACGCTTGTGGCGGCCTCTATAGTATATCGCCCATGACTTGTGGGCTTGGCTCGCCCTACGTGCGTTCGCACGCTTGTGAGGCCCCGAATGCCGAGGTTTGGCTTTTTGGCTTTTGCCGACTTCCAACAAACAAGAGCGTGAATACACACTTGTTTATAAGAACGCGCTGAAGTAGTCCACAATCACCAACCTTGGCACTCCTGCATTGGGTCTTAATCCCTTTTTTTCCCCCACTAACTCATCTGGTTTGCTCTATTTAAAGCCAGCTTCTCACCAATTCCTATGTTAGTTTCCCGATGTGGGATTACTTTCAACCATTAGGAAAATTCATTATTTTCTTATGACCACTTCAACTACAGAGTTCCAGTCCAACTTCACCTCCTACACAGCTCAAACAGTAAAATAAATACTCCCTTGCGCATCCCAAGACTTGAACCTTAGACCTCACAGTTACACAATACGCCACCTTGACACTCCACTACAGACTCTTTCTGTGTCATATTTTATCCTCAATTAATTATAAGGTCTATAGGCCAAAGTCCAAGTTCCTTTAAAAAAAAACCAAAATAAATTACAAGAGCCAAGACATGAACCCAGGCTCTCTTGCAACCTTAATGACGCCAAAACCACTAGATCACAAGCTTTCTTGTGTCATTTATTTACCACAATAATTTAAAAGACATTCATCCAAGCACCTAGGGTTTTATTCACTTATTACCAAAATTTTTGCTAAAGCCCAGGTTTGAACCCAAGATTTCTCCAACACTTCTCAGGGCCATTAACCACAAAAGCAGACATTTAATTGTGTCATTTCCTTGTACAATTAAATACTTATATACAACTTCCTTACGAACCCATACTCAAGGCCCAATACTTCTAGGCCCAAAGTCGGGGTGTTACAATTCTACCCTATTAAAGAAATTTCATCCTTGAAATTTCCAACTATTCGAACAAGCGCTTAGCTCAATCTACACCACTACGCTCCCGCTACGCACTCTAGTTCCAAACTACACTAATACACTTTAACTTAATCTCAAAACCTCTCACACCCAACCAAACATCTAACCACAGAAGCAAACAAATATTTACCACACATGCATACAATTTCTATATTCAAGCATCACATTCAAACAAAAAAACCTGACTTAGAAGGAACTGTGATCCCTCTTCCTACTGTACTCCAAGCGCCTAGCCTGAAGTGTTTCACCATACGCTTTAACTCTTGCCTTGAACACTTCTTCCAGCACTTCCCTTACCAATCGAGTTGGTACCTTCGTACCAAGCTCCGGGTTATTGTTACCCGAAGTTGGCAGGCTTACCTTAACTATAGTTTCCTGAACCATTTCATGTTCTAGGGAGACGGACAACTCCTCGCAACCTTGTTTGCCTTCGGAATCCATCACAGTATTGTTGCTAACTTAAAAAAAATCTAATTTTCAGAACATACACTGAATAAATACAAAATCTAACTTTAAGTACAGTTTGACAGAAAACTTACGGGTTCAGCGTCGGAGACTCGGCAACCACACTTTCAGGAAAATATTCAGAAAAACATTTCAAATACTTCAAATCTTTTCAAACCTTTTTGAAACAATTCTTTCGAAAATCCAATTTTAAAACCCATTCTACAGTCGAGTTTTACAACCTGACTCTGATACCACTAAATGTAACACCCCAAACCCGGCCTAGAAGTTAGGCCCGAATCTGGCGTGTCACATTGAAGTGTTTTTCGAAAACTATGTCCTCATTGAAAACCCTTTTTACTATTCAAAACCTCTGGCCATTTTAAAACTTGTGAAACGTTAATTCCCTTAAAACCTTACTTGCTGCGGAAGCTTACTTTTAAACAGTTATGGAAACGTGATATTTTGGAACAAAATTATTGTTTTGGAAAAACTATGCCCCACTTCTAACAGGTATTAAGCATACTAAATAAATTTCTCAAATAAAAAGTTAAGAAAATAAAGAGGCCTTGATACAACCCAAATAAAAACCAAAGTGCTTAACTAAATAAACGAAATAGAAAAAAATGTACAGTTGTGTGGTCGTCTCCGAGTCCCCCTGCGACACCGATCCACCTAACGCTGGGGATTACTTGCACAGTTAATAAACGGGGTGAGTTTACGAAAAATCAATGTGTAATCCCCTTACTAGAGTAACAGTCAGTATACAGAAACAGAAACAATCTGGGCCAGAGCCCTTTAATAGTAACAGTATAGTCCAGTTCAGAGCATACGTGGGCCAAAGCCCGTTACAATATCATTTGGTTCACAGCCCAAAACAGAATCAATTGGGCCTAGCCCATCTCAGTAACAAAACAGAATGTGTGAATGCATGGATGCATGCTATCCCATCCAACCCTGCACATCATCTCTGTCCAACCTAACACACCATGTGGGGATAGAATCGACCCACCCAGCCCTACACACCAAGTATGAGGATAAAATTAACCTATCTAACCCTACACGCCAAATGGTACTGTAAAACGGCACATATTCAATACATGCAGCATAGCTGCCAGATAGCAGGCTAAAAGCCTTTCAATCTCCCTTCTCTTCACAACAATCCAACCCAATGCAGTGCAACAGATTAATATGGCACGCTCGTATGCAGATATCAAATCATAACATCATCATCACATTAGAACAGATACACATGCTTTAATTATCATGCTTTTACATACATCTAGTATCAGATTAGAGTAGAGGGCAACCTTGCAGAACATTTCAAACAATTCGGGCTCATACACCCGTGTACCCTGCCCGTGTGGCCCACACGGGCAAAATTTAAATATGGCAATGTGACCTACATAGCCCAGTCTAATAATTATCACAAGTTGCAGATTCAATCTGTGTGGAGCCCACGAGCCCATTGGGCCCACACAGCCCATCTAGGCCCAACGTGGCCCAGAACTACCTAAGTCGTATGCGCGACATGACAAGTCTATTTGCATCCCATTTATCAATGAAGTTTACACAAGCAGGTCCACGAGGCCCATTGGGCCCATTTGGCACTTCGAGGCCCATTGAGGCCCAGAACAGCCCCAGCACACGAGAACGCTCGTGGCGGCCTCTACAGTCTATCGCCCATGACTTGTGGGCTTGGCTCGGCCTACGTACGTTCGCACATTCAAATAGAAAAATAAATACTCCCTTGCGTATCCTAAGACTTGAACCTTAGACTTCACAGTTACACAACACGCCACCTTGCCACTCCACCACAGGCTTTTTTTATGTCATATTTTATCCTCAATTAATTATAAGGTTTATAGGCCAAAGTCCAGGTTCCTTTAAAAGAAAAACCATAATAAATTGTAAGAGCCAAGACTTGAATCTAGGCTCCCTTACAACCTTAATGACGCCACAACCATTAGACCACAAGCTTCCTTGTGTCATTTATTTACCACAATAATTTAAAAGGCCTTCATCCAAGCACCCAAGGTTTTATTCACTTATTACCAAAATTTTTGCTAAAGCCCAGGTTTGAATCCAATATTTCTCCAACACTTCTAAGGGCCATTAACCACAAAAGCAGACATTTAATTGTGTCATTTCCTTGTATAATTAAATACTTATATACAACCTCCTTACGGACCCATACTCAAGGCCCAATACTTCTAGGCCCAAATTCTGGGCGTTACATATAATTATTTTCTTTTAAGTTTCGCTTATATTTTAAATTTTGTCATTGATAAGCGATGATCTTGAAATGTGATTTTGTGCTTTTTCTTTCTTTCCTTTTTTTTTTCGAGTTAGAGATAGGTTTGCATATAGTCTTCCTTTGGATCAATGGTCTGGAATTTGTGGAAGAGGAAGTTATTTGTTATGATTAGTTTTCTAGCTAATTTTAGCATTGGATTAAACCTGATATCTTGTGAATAATTTGTATGTAATTATTGACACCTAGGCTATCTTCTATGCGACGATGGTAATTCCTCAAGTGACCTAGGCTATCTTCTTTTTTTTATTGTGCGAGTCTTCTTGCTTCAAAATCTAGTAACTCCTTTCTTTTCTTTTTTTCTTTTTCATTTTTCATGCATTTTTAGTTGTTTATGCCATTGTTTTTCTTTTTTCAAATCTCAAATTTGAGATTTTCACAGTTTCAAGGTTTATTTAAAAAAAATTTACATGCTATTTTGCTTTTTTTTTAATCTATAATTTTCATTCCATTTACTTTTTTTACATCATCAAATTTATATTTTTCATGCCATTTGCACATGGACATTGTTGTTGGGTTTAGACCTAAAGCGTAATTGTTGTAAAATTAATAAGATTTCAATTCCAAGGTTTTATAAATACTAACTCCTTCCATCTCCCTTCTCTGTTTTCCTTTTGTACTGAGAGTTTATCATCATTTTTTTCTTTCTTGATTCTTCTCTACCAGTCGACTTCGAGTTATTGCTAAACTGAAGCTTGGAGATCTCTTTCATTTAGCTAGTATAGTATCAAGGTGATTCATTTATTCTACGTATGAATGTCTATCTCTAATTGGTTGATAGAAATTGTGAATGGGTCAATCTTTCATTTTCAGTCTGTAAAAGAACCCTGAAATTAGTAGAGTAGGCAGTGTCTCAAATAGGTAAAGGCCGGAAACACGAACCCTTTTTTATCATTAACAATTTGTATGCTATAAACTGCTTTGCCAAATAAAGGTGAGATATTAAGTGATTACTAATGTGTGTGATCCGTAACTATTGTTTACTTTATCCTTTTAAATACTTTTATTATGCTATTAGCACTTATTTGTTTATTCACTTGTTTTTGCTAGTTGATTCTATTTTATTTTGTGTTTTTAACCAAGGTAGGATTTTTTTAGGCCCAATAAACAATAGTAAGTTGAGAATTTTTATATTACATATTTATATTAGTTAAATATGTCCTACTTCAACTCTTCTTTTCTTTCGGTATTTTTTTATTTCAACTAGCAACATAAATTTTCTTTTGTTTATATCCAAAGTTCTTTGACTAAATGTGTCTTTTGTTTGATATTAGTGTGTATTGTATCATACATGTTATGCATGGTTGATGCAATTGATTTGGTCATGTATGATATCAATTTACTATTGACAATGATATAGTATTTATTTCGGGATTTATTGTCTTCAACTCTATGTTGTTGAAGTAGGGTGAACTATATAAAGTGCAGAGCTTATAATATCGTATTAATTTAGTCATTCTATTAGTCTAGTTGTCAACTTTGAGCCCTAAACTAATCCTCTTATAATCTTATTGCAGGTGATGATGTTGTCCCTTACAGACATGGAGAAATATCTGCCCATTCCTTGAATGTCGCCAGATTTTGAAACCTCATGAAGGGTAATTATTTAGACTCTTACAATAATAGTAACAAGTTAATTTTTAATTCACAAAACCAGACAAAGTTTTAAGTTTTTGATCTAGTTTGTGTAGGATTGGTCATTACACAATCCTTAAAGGGATGAATGAGGTATGCAATTGGCTTACAACAAGCCTGGGGCTCGAGGGATAACGTTAAATATTGATGCAGTCGTAAACCAATTAAAAATATGAAAAGCGCACCTATCAATTAGTAGTATAACTATAGTGAGCATATATATTGTTCCCACGAAGACTAAAAGTACTAGTGATTACTGTCTTTCTATTATTTTAACCGAAAAACTAGAGTGATTGATTGAAACTAAAATTAACTAAATTAATTAACTAAAGAATAGGAAAAAGAAAAATCAGGAAAGTAAATGATTAACAACCAAGAAGCGAGACAATATCTAGGAAAGAATCCACCTAGATTTCATTAGTCATTATCAATCTAAATTACGCAATTTATTCACTTGGTATCTTGATCTGTAGAAATCCCTAAATTATACTAATATCTCTTTTCAAGATTAAGAACAATTGGCTCTAGGTTGATTAATTGAAATTTCTTTCTAATTAAAACCTCTTCTGTCGCATTAACTTGATCTATGGATCCCCCATCAGATTTGACTCTAATCCACTAGATTTATGTTGTTTTATTTCTAGGATTGCATGCAACTCCAGTCAATTATGCTAGATATACTCTTAAATAGGGTCTATTTTTCCTCAGATTCAAGCATATCAAACATGGATTAATAGTCTAGAAATACTAAACCAAGGATTAAACACACATAAATGAGAACAAGATCCAAATATTTATTATGTAAAAATAGAAATCAAATAATAGAATCCATCCTAGGGTTCATCTTCTTAGGTATTTGGAAAATTAGTTTGTGATAGCAAATAAAAACATTTCAAAAACAGTATAATCACAATAAATAAAGAAACTCATAATAAACTTCAAAGAAATCAAAAGGAGATCTTCAATCATGATGGAAATCTACTTCAGAGTCGGCTTCAATGGTGTTTTTCAGTTGTTTTCTTGAATATTCTATGACGGCTTACTCCCATTTTCTTATCTTTGTCTTATATAAGTCTTAAAATGCTCAAAAAACTAAAAAAAATACATTTTCTCGCATGTTTGGAGTGCGATTCGTGATTTCCACATAGTTTGGCACATGGCTGTGTGTCAAGTCCGTTTGGAATGGTTCAGCCTGTGTGGCTTCTAAAACTTGCTCTAATTTTCTGATTTTCACTCATTTTGCTCTAAAATGGTCTCCTAAGTATAGAAACTTGAATTTAAAGGATTAGGAGAATAAAATTCACTATTTTACATAGACTAATCATCCAAAAAACGCATTAAGAATGAGGCTAGAACATGTTATTTTTATCACTTATAAAATATTCCCACACTTAAGCATTTGCTTATCCTCAAGCAAAATTCTCAACCCATATTCAAGTTAAAATTTCCCAATTTTTCATTTTCATCAATAATGATTCAAGATAATTTGCAAACAATCATGCATTAGAAATTCAACCAAAAGGACACTAAAGATTCAAGCAGTCTAAGCCGAAATTTTTAAAGCACAAAAACATAGGTGTCTCACCTTATCTAAATAATTACCTTAAATTCAAAATCAATAAGAATTGACATCCTCACTATAGATCACTCAAAGCACTCAAAGTGTTTAAGGTTCAAATATTGTGCACTCAACAGTTGAATGAGAAATGTTATTACCATAAGCTTACTTGAAAATCAAATCTACACCACTATAAAATGAGATGACACATCAATCAAGAGGTCTTTAAAAGGTTGTAATGGGGCTTAGGGTATGGAAAAGGCTAGAAAAGTTGCTTATAATCGAGAATCGAGTTGATAAGTTGCCAAATTAGAAAAAAAATCAAATGTTGAATTAAAAGAATTCACATCAACAAGAGATAAATAATAAAAATGAACTTTTCAATAGAATATGAAACTAATTATTCAAGCTCAATCAAGTATTTGTTTTATTTTGATTTTTATTATAACAAGAAAAAAATCAACAAGTCAAATAATGAAACATGGTTAGGCAACTAACCAAATCAAATCTCAACAAAAAGGGAGTCAATAAAAATGATAATTTTTCAACATAATATAGGTTATGGGTTAACATTAATGGATTAATAAAAAATTGTTAGGATCAATGGGGTTTACTAGGGGTTAATTCAACAATTAAGGGGGTTAAAGGTTAAATGGATTAAATCCTAAGTGCCTCTATCATCTCAGTATATCAAATCAATAATATGATCTTGACATGAATAATCGAAGCAAGTTCTAAAATAACAAATCAAGTTAACATACTCAGAACCAAAAATAAAATGAGCATGAATAAAAATATATGCTTTATAGGTTCAAAAGCTCAAATTTTTTTTTTATGGTTTTGATGTTAAACTTGCAAATTTAAAATTTCAAAATAATGTTTCAATTCAGGGAGACAACCTAAAATAATAATTTTTGAAAAGCAATTTATCATGCTTAACTCTCTCGTGTCTTAAAGTATAAATCATGCAATGTACAAAAATTCACAAATTTATCCAAAGCAACATCAATAAAAATTCAAAAATAAAAATAATTCACTCTAATGGAGGGTATGAGAAAATTACTTAATCACAGCAAATAATTTAAGAATTTTATCACAAATATACAAACAATCTCCCCACACTTATGATGTACATTATCTTCAATGGACAAACAGATATAATCACAGAAGAAGCATAATATCATAAGAGAGGAAGGTAACTGAAATTGCCCTGAATTTAGATGATTTCGTCTGAATTGGGAAAAACTGGAAATGTAAGTGAGTCTAAATGAAGTGTATTTTTGCGAGCAAATGTTGAAACGTACAGACTATTGTTTGATGTGCTCATAATGTAATTGCTCGAGACAATTGATCCTCTCAAGCTGTTGCTGCTCGAGGCGGTCATACTGGTGAAAATATCTCTGCTAAAAAATAATCGAATTAGTCAGAAATATCATCCTCATGTAACTAATGATAAATAGGCCTTGTGGGGTCATCTGCCCAACTAGTGTGTAAGAGGACGTCTGCTCCGGAGTGTCGAGCAGTCCAAAATAACGTATCAGTCTAGTTATGTAAGGGCCCAAACAGATAGGACCCTTCTTACTACAGGTCAGTTTGATGGCGACAAATAAGGGCTATGAAGTAGGCAACATCGATGGTATGCCACTCCTTCATACACCAAAGAAAATATTCATCAGTCGTGTTCACGATCCCAATACTCTCCCTACATCCTGTCAGTGTATGTGCGAGAAGAGCGTGGATGTAATGGAGTGCAGGAGGTAGGCATGTGACCTTCGATTGGCTCGGGTTATAAAGTGTCGCTATCTTTGCTATATTGGACCAACAAAGATGCGCTGAGTTATGAATATGCCGATATAGGGTAGAGAACCTTGAAGTGCTCATAAACTCATCAGTGTAAATGTCGAGGATTGCTCTAAAACATGGGACGCCTAATGCGTTGTACCACCCAATCAAAAAGAGACGGTGCATGACTCATCATATAGCAACATTGCGTGAAATAGAAAAAATGTTGAACAGAACTCTAATGTAAGCTCTGAGTAGGTAGGCTTGATGATGGAAAAAAGTCGATCCTATGGAGCTATCTCATCAATGCTCGCATTCTGTCAGCTAAGTTAATCTCCTGTAGAGCTACCCAATCGATACAACAACCTAATTCCAAGGGTTGTTGCCGGAGATGCTGATATTGGTCCTCATGAGGACCCGGTAGAAACTAGAGACATGGATGGCATGCGTTAGAGGTGGGGCTCGAGGATCAGGTCATGTCGGGAGTCTTTTGTTTTTTCGAGGCCGAGATGACGACTTTGGATTGGGTGCAAATGTTAGTCATAATGTATCTGAAAAACAGATAATAAACAAATAAATCAATAGTAGTACAAAAAAAAAACAGAGACACAAATCAACAACCAACCCATCTCATGACGAGATCCAAATCACATAATTTATAACTAAGAACAACTACTAATACGAAACTAAAACTAATACTAATACTAAACAGGTAGAGATAAATTAACTAAGCTAACCAACTAACTGAAAAGAAAATATACTAATAACGAACAAAATAATAAAACGAATATTAATAATAAACAACCTATAACTAGTACTACTAAACAAACTATTAATATTCACACTAATAATAATAACAACCATTAAACAAATTTAAATTTTAATTAAATAAACTAAAAACTAGTACTAATCAAAACAATAATCAATAGACTAACAAGAATAATAATAAATAATAAATAAAACAAAAAGTAAAAGGTTATGGGCCAAACGATAGGGTTTTGAGTGGTCGTCGACAGCGATGAAGGTGCGACGATCTAAGGGTCTAATGGCGGAGAGAATGAGGGAGAGTGAGTGAAAAGAAGAGAAAGGGGAAGGACTGGAGGCAAACAGGAGAAAATGGGGTGTATGGTGATGCACGGGAGAGATAAATGATGAGGTGTTTATGGTCAGCAAGTTGGTTCGAATGAGAGGAAAAAGGAAAGGGGGAGAGCTGCGCGTAGCTTAGATCTAGGGTAGGTTAATGATGGAAAGGGCGGCGAATGGTGGTGGAGAGGGAAGGACGTGAATAACAAAGGCATGTTCGATGGGTTGAGGAGATCAACAAGAGGAGAAGACTAGTTGGGGTTGAAAGAGGAAGGGACGGTGGCAATCGATGAGGCATGGGGGAACGGTGGCCAAATAGAAGGGGAAAAGAGGGAACCAATGACTCTTAGCAATGAAAGGAAAGACTAAGGGAGTCAACGACGTAAAAGGCAAAAGTAAATTAAATAACTAGGATGTCAAATTTTTTAAGAGGGACACGATCGTGTATAGACACGCCAGTGTCTTCTTTATCAGCCTATGTGTAATTCAAAATCTAAAAGAATTAAATTCCAAGACTCCCACAACCTTGGACACGCTCGTGTGTCCAAGCTGTGTGCCACACGGCTATGTCCAAGCTGTGTGCCACACGGCTATGTCCATAAGCATTGTAGGTGATCTTAGCCCGTGTGATGCTTCAAAAAGAAAATAAAAATACTCCCAGTATCAACATGGCCTGAGACACACCAGTGTGTCTAGGCTGTGTGCGATGATGCTTCACTTTTCCCACACCCATTTACAAGGCCTTGTGTCTCACACGGTCGTGTCTCCAGGCCGTGTCACTATCTGATGCCGTGTGTCTCGAATTAAAATTGAAAAAATTAGCTCCAGTACCCGCACGGCTTTTGACACTTCTGTGTATCCCGGCCATGTAGAACACCTCAAACCATGTGTTCACTTATTATAATTATTTATTATTTTTTAAAGAACATGAAAGTAAACTAAAAAAACACTAAGGTTGCCTCCCGAGAAGTGCTTATTTAAAGTCTAAGCTTGACTTTCCCTTTCACGCTCACTGTTAATTCAGATTATGGGGCCAGAGCTCATCTATCTCGTTATTAATATCATCACCAAGATAAGATTTGAGTCGATTACCATTTACCTTGAATGTGTAGTATTTAGGATGTGTTACCTTTATTGTACCGTATAGAAAAATAGTTTTTACAACAAATGGGACTGACCATCTCGATTTTAGCTTTTCAGGAAACAATTTCGGCCTTGATTTATGTAAAAGCACTTGATCTCCATCTGTGAATTGTTTGGTGTAGCGACGTAAAAATTTTGGTTTCGGGTCGCTAATTGTGGCAATCTAGTGAAAAAGTTTGGAAACTGAAGTTCGATTTTAAAATAAAGAGGGAGTCGCCACCGATCCTTTTTCCTAGGTGTGATCGGACACCTAATAAATTTATTTTTAAAAAAAAGAAGGCCGAGTTTAGGTCTACGTTAAAATCAGAGACAAAGTAGGGCTCGGGAGTCAGTTACGCACGAGGAAGGTATTAGCACCCTCGCGACGCCCAAAATTGGTATCTTTTAAACATGTGTTGTCTTAATTTTCAAAAAATGCGAATTCAATGTAAAGTTTAGTTATGATCCGAGAAATTTTAGTTTATTCCGGTTTTTGAGAAGGGTATGCCGTTTTAACACGAGTCAATTGACGTTCACCCAACATAGCGATGAACTCGATGACTTAATGTTAAATCGGTACATTTCCTTGTTTATTGAAATTAATTAGCAAAACAAGTATATGATTTTCGAAATAATGCAAAGTAAAATAATATGAAATAAAAATCAATAAATGAAAGAGCTAGGAATATATTGAAACAAATAATCGAGGTGACAATAATATTAGAAAATAATAACCGTGCATGCAAGATCAAATGCAATGTTAGCATTGAATACGAGAACGTAATAAGAATACAATGAATACACATATGAAGATAATTAAGAGTATATACGTAAAATATTTATATAAATAGTAGTAGTGTTAGAAATATACTATACGTATAGTGTTTGAAGTACACATGAGATAGTAAAAAAAGGTATATAACTAGCAACAATAAAATAAAATATATACATATATGTGTAAAAAATAATATTATAAAAAGGGTACGTATACATGTATATAAAAAAATAAATGTATTAACAATGAATATAATAGGGGTAAGAAAACAAGTACATACACAATATATATGTAACGTGGTACTAAGGATATATATATACAATACAGTATTTAAAATAATATTTACGTAATACAAAATATAATATTAAAAGGTATATGTACATACGTAATATATAAATACATATATAATATAATGCTAAAATATTTACATAATATATATCATAATAATGTGGAAAACGAATATTAATAATGAATATAGTAATAATAGTAAATACATATATATGTAATAGTAAAAATGTGACATTTTAAAGTAATTATACACATATATGTAACTAAATATCATATAATAATAACAAAATATTGATGATGTTAATAAAATATAGTAATAGATATAATACAAATAATATCTAAAATACAGTAAAACGACGAAGGTAATATAAAACAACTTAAATTTTTCAAAAAGGACTAAATTCGAATTAAAAATGAAATTTGGGGCGAATTCGGAATGAAAAATAGAAGAAAGGGACTAATTCGAACGCGCGCTAAACATTGAGGGGCCAAGAGCGTGATATCCCCGTTTATTAAAACACTGCGTAGCAAAGAGGGGACCAAATTGATGAACGGGCTCTGGGGCCAAATTCAAATATTAAAAACCTGATTGTAAAATAGCAAAAATGCGGAAGGGCCGATCGCGCAATTAGCCCTTCCACTTAAAAAACACGCGGATCCTCCCTGGTGCGGGTCGGGTCGACCCGACCCTGGGCCTAAACGGCGCCGTCTTAAGGGTTAAAGGGGGGGACCAAAACGCACCGTTTTGGTCCCCTATATAAGTTAAAAATTTTTATTTTTTTTCATTTGAAACAGAAGAAAGGAAAAAAAGGGAAGAGGAGGGAGAGAAAAGAGGGAGCGGGGAAAGAAGAGAGGGGAGGGGAGAGCTCCGGCCACGGGGTCGGTCACCGGACGGCCACCGGAGCCTCGCCGGCGCCGGCGCCGGCCACCGCACGCGGTGGCCGGAAAGGTAAAAATTTAATTTTTTTTATATTTTATTATGTTTTATATTTTGCACTATATATGTGTGTAAATATGAGTAGAAAATGACAAAGAAAAGAAAATAGAAAAATATGAAGCCGAAAAAATTTAAAGTCACCTTCTTTTTTTGATTTCGATTTTCGATTTTGTAGTTCCCCTATTATTTTATCACTGCTTGTGTATTGAAATTATTTCTCTCTCTTTTACTTCCCAAAATTTCTTTCTTACATCTGTTTTCCTTCGGGCTTTTATAGCCTTTATAAAATTTATTTAATATTGTTGTCCATCTTCTTTCTGGTCTTGCAGGGAATGGGCAAACGGCGGTGGCAGAGGCATGATGGTACAGAGGAGCAGGTGGCCGACATGGTGGCATGGAGAGCTGGGCGTGGCAGACGAGGAGGCCACGCGAGGCATGCGGCGCTAGGGTTAGTGGGATTAGGGTTTCTGAATGCTGGTCTTGGGCTAGGGATTTGGTATTGGTTTGGGCTTGTTTTGTTTAATGGGCTTATTGGGTTAGGGGTTTTTGGATTAGGGCAGGTTAGTTTAGGGTATTGGGTTTAGTTGTTGGGTTTTGGGGGTGGCCCAAAATTGGCCTGTACAGCTGCCCCTCTTTTCTCATTGTCGTGTAACGGGAATGGAGCAAAGACATAATGAAAGGCCAATTTTGCCTGGTCTTGCTGGGTCTTGACTTCATTGGTGCTCTTCTAGTTCAGATAATCTTCTTCCAGTCCACTGCATCTTGTAGCTTTAGATTCAATCCACTACATCCTCTGACATATGCCTTGTAGCTTCGATCTATTCCAATGTAACTTCAAAGATATGTGATTTGTGGCTTTGATCTGCTTCCATGTAGCTTCATAAAGATAAGATCTGCAGCTTCAATCTGCTCTTTCATCACTTTAGTGAGATGAGATTCGTGATCTTCTCTTTTGTAACTCTAGCGAGACAAGACTTGATATCCTCGATCAATTCCACTGCGACCTCAGGAAGACAAGACTTGTAATTTTTGACCGGTTCCACTATAGCTTCAGGGAGACCAAGTCTGGTGTCTTTCATCAACTTCAATTCTTTATTCTTACTTGGCATGTGATCTTGAGCCCAACTCATTTCTTGCAATATGAATTGACTCTTTAAAAACAAAAACTAAAGATACCTCAACATGTGAACTGAGGCTCAACTCACTTTTCGCAATATGAGTTGATTGTTTTGACAACAGAAATTGAAATTACCTCAGCGTGTCCTGAGGCTCAACTCATTTCTCGCAATATGAGTTGAATTTTGAAAAGCAGAAATTGAAAATACCTCAACGTGTCTTGAGGCTCAACTCATTTCTCGCAATATGAGTTGAATTTTTGAAAACAGAAATTGAAATTACCTCAATGTGTCTTGAGGCTCAACTCATTTCTCGCAATATGAGTTGATTCTTTCAAAAACATAATAATGAAAACAGAAATGGAAAATACCTCGGTGTGACCTGAGGCTCAACTCACCTCTCGCAATATGAGTTGAAATTAAAACACAAAAATTGAAAATACCTCGGCGTGTGTCCTGAGGCTCAACTCACCTCTTGCAACATGAGCTGATTTTGGAAAAGTAGAATTTGAAAAGCAGAAATTGAAAAAACGAAAAATTGAAAATACCTCAGCGTGCGAGCCGAGGCTCAACTCACCTCTCGCAATATGAGTTGATTTTTTTTTGAAAAGCAGAACTTGAAAATACCTCAACGTGTCTTGAGGCTCAACTCATTTCTCACAATATGAATTAAATTTTTTTTGAGAAGCAGAAATTGGAAAAAACATCTATTGAAAATACCTCGGCGTATGACCTGAGGCTCCATTCACCTCTAGCAATATGAATTGATTTTTGAAAACATAAATTGAAAAACAGAAATGGAAAATACCTCAGCATGTCCTGAGGCTCAACTCACCTCTCGCAGTATGAGTTGGTTTTTTGCTAAACAGTAATTGAAAATACCTCAGCGTGCCCCGAGGCTCAACTCACCTCTCGCAATATGAGTTGATTTAGAAAACAGACATAAAAACAGAAATTGAAAGTGACTCAACACGTGAGCCAAGGCTCAACTCACCTTTCGCAATATGAGTTGATTTTTTGAAAGTAGAATTTGAAAATACCTCGGCGTGCCCCGAGGCTCAACTCACCTATCGCAATATGAGTTGATTTTTGAAAAACAGAAATTGAAATTACCTCAGTGTGTCCATGAGGCTCAACTCACCTCTCGCAATATGAGTTGATTTTTGAAAAACATAAATTGAACAGGAATTGAAAATACCTCAACGTGTCTTGAGGTTCAACTCACCTCTCGCAATATGAGTTGATTTTCTTGAAAAGCAGAAATTGAAAATACCTCAATGTGTCTTGAGGCTCAACTCACCTCTCGCAATATGAGTTGATTTTTTTGACAACAGAAATTGAAATTACCTCAGCGTGTCCTGAGGCTCAACTCATTTCTCGCAATATGAGTTGAAATTTGGAAAACAAAAATTGAAATTACCTCAGCGTGTCCTGAGGCTCAACTCATTTCTCGCAATATGAGTTGAGTTTTTTGACAACAGAAATTGAAATTACCTCAGCGTGTCCTGAGGCTCAACTCACCTCTAGCAATATGAGTTGATTTTGAAAAATAAAAATTAAAAGGCTTAACTCACTTCTCGCAATATGAGTCAATTTAAAACATAAACTAAAAATACCTCGGCGTGCCCCGAGGCTCAACTCACCCCTCGCAATATGAGCTGATTTTTGAAACAAAAGGAATTAAAATACCTCAGCGTGACCTGAGGCTTGACTCACCTCTCGCAATATGAGTCAATTTTTGAAACATAAACTAAAAATACCTCAGCGTGTGACCTGAGGCTCAACTCTTTTCTCACAATATGAGTTAAGTTTTTGAAAACATGAATTAAAATACCTCAGCGTGACCTGAGGCTTGACTCACCTCTCGCAATATGAGTCAATTTTCCTTGGAAAGCATGAATTAAAAACGTCAAAATACCAAAACCAGTCCTTTGGTGGAACTCGGGTATCTTTTCCTTTGATTCAGTGCGACTCTCATTCAAGATTTCTTGCTTTTCTGGATTACCTGTATATGCCATGCATGATGTCATCATGATATGCACATGTTTGTATTAAATGCCTTTATGCCTACATGATTATGCAGTGTTCCTTAAGCATATTGGTCGTATGTCATTTTCGCCATGATTGTTGAGGATCTGCGTTCATTGCTTTGATTCTCGACCTTCTCTTCAGGCCTCATATCTGTCTTCGAGCTTTACGAGTAATCGACGTTTCTCAGATATCACCCTTTTGCCCTTGGTTAAACTTTGTTCTTGCTTTGAAGATCTTGCACTTATCAAATTCTTATCCGGGTAATGCTTGACATTTCTTTTGTTTAGAGTATGTCATTTCACTATTTATCATTAAATAAACACATAATGAGATGCATGAAAATGGTCAGGTAAGGACAAAAAGGATATCTCATATTCCTTTATTTCAAATGCGGCAAACAAAGAAAGTTAACCAATGAGAGTAAAAATGTCAAAAAGAAAGAAAATGTCGTATTCAACGGATACAAATGCTCTAGATATTCAACACATGAACTCTTCCACGTTCCTCAATCAATAATCTTTTCGAGCATGGCTTCTTGCGTAGAAAATTTCGAGCTTTCAAAATGCTTCAAATACTGTAGTCTCACTACTTGACCTATCGTTCGACCGCCAGGTTTGTTTCATTAGGACGCCCTCTCGGGTTTTCATCCTAATCTTTTTTGTACTAATCAAGACGCCCTTTTCGGGTTTTCGCCCTGATCCCCTTTTTTTTTTAGATGCCATTTTCGGGTTTTCATCTTAAGCATAATATTTCTTCACCGCATCTGAATTCACCGGATTCGGTAACCCCTTTCCGCCCATCTCGGTAACGATTAAAGCTCCTCCCGAGAATGCCTTTTTTACAACGTATGGTCCTTCCCAATTTGGTGCCCATTTTCCTCGCAGGTCTTTTTGTATTGGGAGAATCTTTCTCAGAACGAGTTCTCCTTCATGGAACTCTCTTGGTCGTACCTTCTTGTCATGGGCTGCGATCATTCTCTTTTGGTACATTTGCCCATGACAAATTGCCCTTAGACGTTTTTCTTCAATGAGGTTCAACTGATCATATCGAGCTCGAAACCATTCTGCTTCTTCTAACTTGGATTCCATCAATACTCGCAGAGAGGGGATCTCAACCTCGATAGGTAGCACAGCTTCCATTCCATAGACTAGAGAGAAAGGAGTTGCTCCCGTAGATGTTCGCACAGATGTACGATATGCAAACAAAGCAAATGGAAGTTTCTCGTGCCAATCTTTATATGTCTCAGTCATTTTCCTAATGATCCTCTTAATGTTCTTGTTAGCTGCTTCAACAGCCCCGTTCATCTTTGGGCGATAGGGTGAGGAATTATGATGCTTTATTTGGAACTGCTCGCACACTTCTTTCATCATCTTATTGTTCAGATTCGTGGCATTATCTGAGATGATTCTTTCAGGCAAACCATATCGGCAAATGATTTCCTTTTTCAAAACCTTGCACACTGCAGTCTTCGTCACGTTGGCAAACGAAGCGGCTTCAATCCATTTTGTGAAGTAATCGATAACCACAAAAATAAATCGATGTCCATTTGAAGCTTTTAGAGAAATTGGCCCTATGACATCCATGCCCCACATAGAAAAAGGCCACGGAGAGGTCATGACATGAAGGGGTGAAGGGGCTACATGAATTTTATCACCGTAGATTTGACATTTGTGGCATTTTCTGGCAAAATTGATGCAGTCACTTTCCATTGTCAGCCAATAATAACCGAGTCTCATGATCTTTCTGGCCATATTGAAACCATTGGCATGCGTTCCGCAAATTCCCTCATAGACCTCTTCAAGTATTTTTCTGGCTTCAACATCATCCACACATCTCAAAAGCATCTAATCCTTTCCTCTTTTATACAGGATATCCCCATCAAGAACAAATCCCGCTGCCATTCTTCTAATTGTTCTTTTATCGTTCTCATTCGCTTGTTCGGGATACCTTTGATTCTTGATATATTCTAAGATATCATGGAACCAAGGCCGTCCGTCTACTTCTTTCTCAATGCTACAACAGTGTGCAGGGACCTCGTATATGCTCATTTTGAGGGGCATCATTTCTGCTTCTCTACTTGCTTTGAACATTGAAGCCAAAGTGGCTAGGGCATCATCCAGTTGGTTCTCTTCTCGTGGGAAGCAATGAAAAGTTATTTCTTTGAATTCCTTGATCAATCCAGCCACTTAATCGCTGTACTTAATCAATTTTGAGTCCCTCACTTCCCATTCTCCACGGATTTGGTAAATCACTAGGGCTGAGTCCCCGTACACCTCTAAGATCTCGATGTTTCGTTCGATAGCTGCACGAAGCCCCATGATACAGGCCTCATATTCTGCGATATTATTGGTACAGAAGAAGTTCAGTCTTGCAGTGAACGGATAATCATTCTCGTCTGGTGATACCAGGATTGCTCCAATTCCATGCCCTAAAGCATTTGACGCGCCATCAAAGCACATCTTCCATGACTTCTCTTTTGATGACTCGGGTTCTATTTTTGTGATGCACATTAAGTCCTCGTCTGGGAAATCGAATCTTAAAGGCTCATATTCCTCTGTCGTTCGAGTTACTAAGAAGTCAGCTATTGCGCTCCCTTTTATTGACTTCTGACTTACATAGGCAATGTCATATTCCGAAAGGAGGATCTGCCATCGTGCCATTCTTCCTGACAGTGCCGGCGATTCCATCATGTATTTTATTGGGTCCAGCTTTGAAATTAGCCATGTCGTGTGATACAACATATATTGTTTGAGTCTCCGAGCTACCCAAACTAGAGCGCAACAATATTTCTCAATGGACGAATATTTTGCCTCATATTCAGTGAACTTTTTGCTGAGGTAGTAGATCGCCTTTTCTTTTCTCCCTGACTCATCATGTTGCCCCAGTACGCAACCCATTAAGTTTTCAAACACGGTCAGGTACAAAATTAAGGGTTTTCCAGGGGTCGGTGGTACTAGCACAGGAGGATTAGACAGATACCGTTTTATCTTATCGAAGGCCACTTGGCACTCCTCGTTCCATTCTCTCGGGTTATGTTTTCGAAGGAGTCGAAAAATTGGGTCGCATTGGTTGGTAAGTTGAGCGATAAATCGGGCGATGTAATTTAATCTCCCTAAAAATCCTCTAACTTCCTTTTGCGTGCGCGGAGGTGGTAATTCTTGGATGGCTTTTATTTTATCTGGATCAACTTCGATACCTCTTTCACTGACAATGAAGCCTAGCAACTTTCCCGAGGTAGCCCCGAATGTACATTTGGCGGGATTAAGCTTTAGCTGAAACTTTCTCAGCCTTTCGAACAACTTCTTGAGGTTCATTACATGCTCTTCTTCTCCTCGAGATTTAGCAATCATATCATCGACGTAGACCTCTATTTCCTTATGCATCATGTCATGGAATAATGTCACCATAGCCCTCTGATATGTTGCCCCAGCATTCATTAACCCGAATGGCATCACCTTGTAGCAGAACGTTCCCCACATTGTTATGAAGGTAGTTTTCTCCATATCCTCAAGGGCCATCTTGATCTGATTATACCCCGAGAATCCATCCATGAAAGAAAACAATGAATGTTTTGCTGTGTTGTCTACCAACGTGTCAATATGTGGCAAGGGAAAATTATCTTTTGGGCTTGCTCGATTCAGGTCACGGTAATCCACGCACATTCGTACTTTTCCATCTTTCTTTGGTACCGGGACTATGTTAGCCACCCATTCTGGATATTTGGAGGCTTGTAGGAAGCCAGCGTCAAATTGCTTCTTGACTTCCTCTTTTATTTTCAACAGCATTTCGGGCATCATCCTTCTTAATTTTTGCTGGATGGGCTTGCATTCTGGCTTTAATGGGAGCTTATGGACCACTAAATCTTCATCTAGCCCTGGCATGTCCTGGTATGACCACGCGAAAACATCTTTGTATTCGCGGAGTAAAGTGATCAAACTATGCCTGGTACTTTCTGAAATAGAAGTCCCAATCTTCACTTCTTGTTTCCTCTCTTCAGTGCCCAAATTTATTGTTTCCACAGATTCTTCATGAGGCAGAACCTGTTTATCCTCTTGTTCCACCATCCTTAACAATTCAGGAGACGAGACATAATCTTCAGCATTTTCTTCGGCTTCAAATTCTCCTAAGCAAACAGCCTTCTCAAAATCAATTTCAAGATTCGTAACGGGCTTATTCATGTCGTCAATATCTGAGCACCTGAAAGTTGAACGAAAAGGAAGCTATAGGGGGACATCCAAGTATTGGAAATAACAAACAAATGTTATGTCATGGTAATGAGGCAAATGTAAGGATGAGAAATGATTATGAAATTAGTGATAATGCGAAAAATCGTGACAAAATGCATCTTCATTGATATTCATTTAAACGATAAAGAGCGAATGCAAACTCTTACAAAAGAATTCTATTATATCTAAGGACACAATAGAAGGTTGATGTTTAGCATTACCCTGAAGGCTTATAAACTACAAGAAGCTCCTCAGCAATCCAATTGTTCAACATGAAACCAGGAGGGCAAGGGCGTATCCTCGAGACATCTTTACTTGCACCAGCTTCTTTATCAATGACATTTATACTGACATTCTGAAAATCCCTTTCAATTAATCCCAGCATGTTTCGTGGATCATCTTGTCCAGGGTACATCATTCCCGCAGATGTAAATGTTTTTGACAAAGGAGGGTACTCTATTGGTTTCCATTCTGGTTCTCGGCCCAAAGTTCTTGCAATTCTTCTCTCTTGATCCTTCTTCCACTGTCTTCTTCTTTGGCGCATGTCAGGCTGGAACCCCAAACCGTATCGAGCCTTGTGCTGCACTGGCTTTAAAGCCCTCACTATTCCTTGCAGATGTCTCCCTAAACCTTTTCTCGCACGAGCTCCCCTTCCTACGGTCAACTTGACACCCATTCTGGTATTTCTCGACAGTTTTGGCATCGGAATTCTATTTCCCTCAGCGACGAAAGTGGCATTGATGAATTCAAGGGATCGAAAGGAACATTCCACTGCGTCCTTGCTTACTTCCAGGTATGGCGCATCAGCAGTGATAGATGCGACGATGTCTTCTTCGCCCTCGACTGTGACCAAACAGCCATCCATGATGAATTTCACCTTTTGATGGAGGGATGATGGGACTGCTCCAGCAGAATGAATCCAAGGTCTTCCCAAAAGGCAGTTATAAGAGGGTGTAATGTCCATGACTTGGAATTCGACCTCATTGATGTAGGGACCCACTTCCAAAGGGATTTCGATCTTTCCCATGACTTCGCGCTCGTCCCGTCGAATGCCCTTACCGTGGAATGACAGGGCTTTAAGTAGGACAAATCTATCGGTATTCTGGAAAGCGTAGCCAATGGCATAACATTTATCGCTGACCCATTATCGATGAGTACGTTCGGTATTATGTAGCCCTTGCAGCGGGTCGTGATATGCAGCGCTTTCATGAGCCTCTACCATTTGGCGGTATCTCATCATCACTAAAAGAGATGAAGTTGTCCGCATTCAGATTATTTACCCACCTATCAAGCTTTTCGACAGATGTGTTGTTGGCCACGTAAGCTTGATTTAACACCTTCAATAAAGCGTTCCGGTGTGGCTCTGAGTTTAATAGTAGAGATAGAACTGAGATTCGTGCTGGCTGCTTGCTCAATTGTTCCACCACACTATATTCGCTGTGCTTAATAAATTTCAAGAATTCTTGAGCTTCTTCCTCATTCACAGGCTTTGTAGTTTCTTGCACGGGTGGAATTTCTTGCTCGACTTCGACCTCGTACATCACTGCTTTCCCTTTTTGCTTCGAGTCGCTACTTTTCTTTACCGGTTCAACTTCTTTAGAATAGCATCGTCCACTTCGAGTAAAATGACCTACCTCCCCAACATCTTCAGTTATGGCTTTGGACTTTTCAACTTCCGGTGTAACGATATTAACATCATATTTCCACGGTACTGTTTTGTTGTCCTTATACGGGAAAGGAGATGGTACTTCAATTACCATCTGTGGTTTCAATGGCTCTCTCATCGCGTCGTAATAAATTACAACGGTCGATCAGCACTATAAGGGGGCCCTGATGATTGGCTATCAGAGACGCATACTTCTCTTTCGTTGGCATCTTCACTCTTGTTAAGGACCTTGATCTCCTTATTATCCATCCGGTCTTGAAGTAACCTTTTAAAGTCCTCACATGACTGAATGTCATGTCCAACAATCCCATGAAAATTGCAAAAACTTTGACCTTCTTCTCCAAAAATTCTATCAGAGTGACAGAGTAATCCTTTCTTAACCAATACCTCCCAGATTTTCTGTAGAGGCGTCCTTATTTCTGATACACATCTTCTGACCTTCCATTCATCCTCTTTCCCCACTGTGCTCACATTCCCTTCGGTATGGTTAGGGAACGGGTTCCCGTGGCGTTACTAGCACTATCGAATCGTAGGATACCCGCGTCAATGAGTCCTTGAACTCTCCTTTTGAAAGCGAGACAGTTCTCAGTAGAGTGCCCTGGGTTCCCTGCATGGTATGCACAACTAGCGTTTGGATGTACCACTTTGGGTATGGAGGTTTAAGGGGTGCCATGTAATGGGGAGAAATTAGCTGTTTTTCTAAAAGTTTTGGGTACAATTCCCCATACGACACAGGGATGGGGGTAAATTGCGATCTTTCGGGATTATGCCTTGATTGGCTTTGGGCGGGTACCGTGTTTTGTGGGAAAGTGTGACGGGTCTTTGGTTGTTCGTGGCGTATACGGGGTAGGACGGATGTGGTGCTTGGTAGTAAGGGGTTTGAGGGGGATAATAGGAATTCGGGGGTGGATAATTTCGAGGTCGGGGTTGGTTAGGATACGAATTGGGAATGTAACGACTCCCAGTTCCCACCATGTGGGCTTCTGGCTCTTTCTTCCTTAAGGGTGCTGCTTTTCTTGAGCCTTCTGATCCTTCCATTCTACCGCTCTTGACGGCATTCTCTATGAGTTCACCAGATATTACAATATCCGCGAAATCTTTCGTGGCACTTCCCACTAATTTGTCATAAAACGGTGCCTTTAAAGTATTGATAAAGAGAACGGTTATCTCCGTTTTTGTTAGTGGGGGTTCCACTTGAGCTGAGACGTCTCTCCATCTCTGCGCATACTGTCTAAAGGTCTCTGATGGCTTTTTCTCCATCATTTGCAAGGTCATACGGTCTGGCACCATATCCGATACATGCTTGTACTGTTCGCAAAATGCTGACGCCAAGTCTTCCAGGATCGAATCTTTTCTCTACTAAGTTGATTGTACCACCGAAGAGCTGACCCTGTTAGACTATCTTGAAAGCAATGTATGAGTAGTTTATCCTCGTTCACATAACCAGTCATTTTCCGACAGAACATAATGAGATGTGCTTTCGGGCACCTTGTCCCATCATACTTCTCAAAATAGGCACTTTGAACTTCGGAGGCAAAATTAGATCAGGTACCAAACTGAGTTCCTTGGCACCTAGTGCGGAGAAGACTTCAGTGCCTTCTATTGCTTTGAGTCTTTCCTCTAGACTCCTATATTTTGCGTCATGGTTACCAATTTCAACTTGGCTACCTCTGCTGGGTCATCCAGATCTGGAACTAGTGGATTAGCAGAACTAGCTCCTGGGTTCGACGCTAACATTCCTTGCCCCAAATTAGTGGGTGGAGCAGGTGGCATAGGTCGATGTTCTAAGCCAGTGGGTTCCTCTTGAGTATACCCTCTTTGTATTGTATATGCGGGCGGTGGAGTGAATCCCGGGGGATAGAGTGGATCCTGATCATGGTGAATTCTTGAACGAGGTTCCATAACATCGGGGTTCTGCATTTTTCCTTTGACCAAAGTTGTCATCATCTCCATCATTTTAGCCATCTGATCTCTTTGCTCGAGAGATTCCTCTCGAGATCTCACCATTAGGTCTCTCGTCTCTTGTTGCGATTTGGCCAGTTGCTCTTGTAATTCCTTTTGAGCCCTTTCCATCCTTTCAATTCTCTCATTGAATTCATTCTCCATTACTCTAGCTTGTCGGCGCGTTTTATACGGATGACGTGGTTCCAGTCTTGAAGTCTGGCAACTGCGAATTGTACGTTTTAACCTCAGCGAACGAGTATGGGATATGCAAGAATGAACTGATGCATAATGAATGCATGAATGTCAAATGAATGTCAGTTATGAATGAAATGCAAGAAATTGGTGTTGATTTCAAGATAGCCCCATATTTAGGCATTTCATTTATCAACATAGTCTATTACACAAAGTTCTCATTTTTCCAACAGTTACACAAATTTCCTAGCCACATTGCCTTGTTTCTTCACTTGCTCTAAAACTCGATATGCTCGATCTTTGGCTCGGAGGGAATTGGCAACTGAGAACATCGGCTTCATCTGATAATTGAACAACTTGCATAGCCGCTTTACGAATTTCGTTGATCAAAAGTCAAGTTGCATTTCTTTTTCTTTGAGAGTTCCTTCATACGCGTGAATGTCCCTATCGTACTGCTCACTCTTTTCTTCTAGAGCCTTCAAGAGGTTATCTAATTGTTGTTGACGAGATTGCAGCATATTTTCTAGATCTCGTGTTTTCCTTTTTAATTCTTGATGTTCAGACTGACTATTTGCCAATTTTGCAGCCACTATTTCATACTCGGCGTTCTTCCTTCTTAACTCTATCACAGCGCGCGCAGCCTTTTCCTCCTCTTTCTTTGCTTTTCCCTTCCAAAACTCCATTCCTCCCTTGATATTGCTAATTTCTTCCTTCCATTCTGCTGTCGACTTGCCCAACCCGCATTCTTTATAGTGTTTCTTAATTTCTTGTTTTCCAAATGAAGGTCCCTAAGTCATTTCTCACAATCTCGGCTTCTTTTGTACTTTTTCAGTCCTGGACCTTTCAACCTGAATTTCAATCTTCAGTTGATAGTTTTCTTCTTGAAGGGCACTAAGGTCCCGAGACATCTCGGCCTTTTCTCGTTCGAATTCTTGTCTTGCCATTTCTAGCTCAGACGGCGTTTCCTCCGAGAAAGGATTCTGGATGGTGTAGTTTGTTGATGAGATTTGCTGACTATTTACCCGTTGCTTCCTCCATATGTCGTAATCTTGGGTAAGGGTATCAGCATACAAAGCTAATTCCATGAAATGAATTTCCTTCCAATACTTTGCAGTGTCTCGGACTCTCTTCATATATCCTTCACCCGCGAAAGTGAACTCGAACTGTGCTAATCCTCCAGTTGCGGGGAGGAATTGTCGCGAAGAAAACTGCCTTTGGACTAATAGCGGAGTATATCCAACTCCTCCCCATAACCCGAGTAAAGGTACCCAATCTTGGCTTCCACATTTGTATAGCAGAACTGAAGGACGGATCCAGGGTGCTCTCCATGTTATATTCTCGGTGCGAAGATTCTGAAAAACTGATACCCAATGTTGCTCGGTGACTTCCTTCGGCCATTCTTTCATGAGGTAAGCTTCTAGCGGGGAGAATGTTTTAGAAAACATGTGGAACGGAGTGCGCTCTACCTTCCAGAAGTGACTCAAAATCCAAACATTGAGCAACTGCGCGCATCCGATAAATCGTCCTTCTCCTTTTCTTCGACAACTATTCAGGGACCTGAAGGTCTCGGCTAGAATGGTCGGGACAGGGTTGATTTCTTGTTTTAACCTTTCGAAGAAATCAACTACTGCAACTTCGAGATGTCCGAGAACTTTTGGGAAAATGACCAAACTGTAAATGGCCAAAGCGAATAGATTTACCCTTTTCAGCATGTTGGGATGGTTCAGAGCCAAATCTCGTAGGGAGAACCATGGAATGCAAATGGTTTCATTCTTCTTCTTTATCTGTTTTTCGGCCCATGCATCAGTCATGTCTGTCAGTCTCACTAACTTTTCTTGAAGGTCATCGGCTTAGGCTCCTTCACATATATTTTGCCGAATTGTACATTGTCGATGCGGAGTAAAACAGCATACTCTTCTATGGTTGGAGTCATGTCTTCTTGATTGAAGGTGAAACACTGATAAGCTGGGTCCCAGAATCGAACCATGGCTTGAATCAACTGTTCGTCTATACGGATGGTGATCAGGTGAGCTATATCTCCATACCTCTCAGTGAAAATGTCTCTAGTTTCTGAATCCCACTGGTTCCAAATTCGAACCAAATCCTCAAGGTTATTTTGGCGAACATTTACAGTTATATGTTCGGGCAAATTGGCGACACATCCTTCCACTAGACTATCCCCCTTTTCTTTCTGAATTTTTAGAGACCAGTCCCGAACCACGGCACTCTTCTCGGTTATTTGTGTAATTGACTCCTCCATCAGAAACCCGTTTTTTGGCAACCAACCCTTAGTCAACACCTTCTTAATATGATGCCTATGATGCATGATGAAAATAAAAGTGAAAACAAACAAACTTGGTTAGTAAACACAACAAATATAATTTGAAAAACAAATTAAACTACCCAATCCAATTATTTTGCACAAACAGTGTAAATGGATGGCAAAAGGTATTTTCCCCGTGTACTAGTTTTGGTGACTATAAGCGGACAGAGGTTCGGCATGGCTCTAGTTAGGTGGCTCGTATGGTTCACTATATGCGGTTTTGGTTCTAGATAGGTACTCGAATTGCCCGTACTATCATCTGCTGAGATTAACACGGAGCCTCGGTCATAGCCCATCACAGGCTTTCGAGATCAATTCGAGGGATTACATTTACTTATGCCTAGCGGAGGGACAAGTTAACTCATGAAAGCATAAGTCATATGTAACCCGAAAGTATTCACTAGCCTGTGCGGAGGAACGAGTTAACTCACGAAGGCGTAGCGTTTACTTTCTCTTAACAGGGACGGAGCCCGGGTATAGAGCTCATGTTATGCAACAAAAAATGCACGTGCACGGTGTGTGGGGAGAAACTTGTAAACCTTTACGTTTTATTTAAAGAAACTAAACCAAAATTAAAACCATAAAAATTAAAAACTGAAAAACAACCAAATAAGCAAGTTAGAGGAAATATTTACAGCACGATATAAATGCATGAATTTTGAAAATGAGATTTTTCGGATCATGACCAAATGTTTACTTTGAACGAGGAAATTTGAAAATTTTGACAAAATGTGTTTAATTCCAGACACGACTCTCAACAATTTGTCCCCAGTGGAGTCGCCAGCTGTAGCGACGTAAAAATTTTGGTTTCGGGTCGCTAATTGTGGCAATCTAGTGAAAAAGTTTGGAAACTGAAGTTCGATTTTAAAATAAAGAGGGAGTCGCCACCGATCCTTTTTCCTAGGTGTGATCGGACACCTAATAAATTTATTTTTAAAACAAAAGAAGGCCGAGTTTAGGTCTACGTTAAAATCAGAGACAAAGTAGGGCTCGGGAGTCAGTTACGCGCGAGGAAGGTATTAGCACCCTCGCGACGCCCAAAATTGGTATCTTTTAAACATGTGTTGTCTTAATTTTCAAAAATGCGAATTTAATGTAAAGTTTAGTTATGATCCGAGAAATTTTAGTTTATTCCGGTTTTTGAGAAGGGTATGCCGTTTTAACACGAGTCAATTGACGTTCACCCAACATAGCGATGAACTCGATGACTTAATGTTAAATCGGTACATTTCCTTGTTTATTGAAATTAATTAGCAAAACAAGTATATGATTTTCGAAATAATGCAAAGTAAAATAATATGAAATAAAAATCAATAAATGAAAGAGCTAGGAATATATTGAAACAAATAATCGAGGTGACAATAATATTAGAAAATAATAACCGTGCATGCAAGATCAAATGCAATGTTAGCATTGAATACGAGAACGTAATAAGAATACAATGAATACACATATGAAGATAATTAAGAGTATATACGTAAAATATTTATATAAATAGTAGTAGTGTTAGAAATATACTATACGTATAGTGTTTGAAGTACACATGAGATAGTAAAAAACGGTATATAACTAGCAACAATAAAATAAAATATATACATATATGTGTAAAAAATAATATTATAAAAAGGGTACGTATACATGTATATAAAAAAATAAATGTATTAACAATGAATATAATAGGGGTAAGAAAACAAGTACATACACAATATATATGTAACGTGGTACTAAGGATATATATATATACAATACAGTATTTAAAATAATATTTACGTAATACAAAATATAATATTAAAAGGTATATGTACATACGTAATATATAAATACATATATAATATAATGCTAAAATATTTACATAATATATATCATAATAATGTGGAAAACGAATATTAATAATGAATATAGTAATAATAGTAAATACATATATATGTAATAGTAAAAATGTGACATTTTAAAGTAATTATACACATATATGTAACTAAATATCATATAATAATAACAAAATATTGATGATGTTAATAAAATATAGTAATAGATATAATACAAATAATATCTAAAATACAGTAAAACGACGAAGGTAATATAAAACAACTTAAATTTTTCAAAAAGGACTAAATTCGAATTAAAAATGAAATTTGGGGCGAATTCAGAATGAAAAATAGAAGAAAGGGACTAATTCGAACGCGCGCTAAACATTGAGGGGCCAAGAGCGTGATATCCCCGTTTATTAAAACACTGCGTAGCAAAGGGGGGACCAAATTGATGAACGGGCAAAATTCTGGGGCCAAATTCAAATATTAAAAACCTGATTGTAAAATAGCAAAAATGCGGAAGGACCGATCGCGCAATTAGCCCTTCCACTTAAAAAACACGCGGATCCTCCCTGGTGCGGGTCGGGTCGACCCGACCCTGGGCCTAAACGGCGCCGTCTTAAGGGTTAAAGGGGGGGACCAAAACGCACCGTTTTGGTCCCCTATATAAGTTAAAAATTTTTATTTTTTTTCATTCGAAACAGAAGAAAGGAAAAAAAAAGGAAGAGGAGGGAGAGAAAAGAGGGAGCGGGGAAAGAAGAGAGGGGAGGGGAGAGCTCCGGCCACGGGGTCGATCACCGGACGGCCACCGGAGCCTCGCCGGCGCCGGCGCCGGCCACCGGAAAGGTAAAAATTTAATTTTTTTTATATTTTTATATGTTTTATATTTTGCACTATATATGTGTGTAAATATGAGTAGAAAATGACAAAAAAAAAAGAAAATAGAAAAATATGAAGCCGAAAAAATTTAAAGTCACCTTCTTTTTTTGATTTCGATTTTCGATTTTGTAGTTCCCCTATTATTTTATCACTGCTTGTGTATTGAAATTATTTCTCTCTCTTTTACTTCAAAATTTTTTTTCACATTTGTTTTCCTTCGGGCTTTTATAGCCTTTATAAAATTTATTTAATATTGTTGTCCATCTTCTTTCTGGTCTTGCAGGGAATGGGCAAACGACGGTGGCAGAGGCATGATGGTACAGAGGAGCAGGTGGCCGACATGGTGGCATGGAGAGCTGGGCGTGGCAGACGAGGAGGCCACGCGAGGCATGCGGCTCTAGGGTTAGTGGGATTAGGGTTTCTGAATGCTGGTCTTGGGCTAGGGATTTGGTATTGGTTTGGGCTTGTTTTGTTTAATGGGCTTATTGGGTTAGGGGTTTTTGGATTAGGGCAGGTTAGTTTAGGGTATTGGGCTAGGTTAGTTGGGTTTTGGGTTTAGTTGTTGGGTTTAGGGGGTGACCCA